>NC_143091.1:909090-1212121 GCF_061535455.1 Colias philodice | reverse complement strand
TGAAATTTTCTGTGCATATCGGGTAAGTCTGAGAATCGGCCAACATCTATTTTTCATATGTACCACGGGCGAAGCCGGGGCGGACCGCTAGTATTTCAATAAAATTAATTTACTGTTAATAATTTATTGAAAGATTTTTTTTTTATAAGCACGTAGTTGCTTGCACTTGATAGGTAGACTATTAATATTCGTACTTATTTAACGTATTAGTATTTAGAATTATAGTTGATGCAATATGTTTTATTATTTATACAGTACTAGCTTTCCGCCCGCGGCTCGCCTGCTTTAACTGAAACCTAATAAATGATATATGTATATACTAAAACTTTCCTCGAGAACCACTCATCTATTGAAAAATCCGCATCAAAATCGGTTGCGTAGTTTTAAAGATTTAAGCATACATATAGGGACATAGGGACTTTTAATACTAGGTATGTAGTGATTATTATCATTAAATTGTCCATATAACATTTGCGTATAACAGATAAAATATTGTCTTCTTAACGTTGTTTATTCTTGGTTCAATAATTGCCCCACTTGCAATGTACTTAGTCTACGCTAAGCTGTAATACCTTACTTAAGTAATGGCTTGAACTTGCTTGAACTGTACCATGTAATTATATTGGAGGAAAGATTTTAGCATACACATTGTTAGGGACATGTTTTAGTAGAAATTGTATGATGTTGGGGTTTGGTGTATTTACCTTTTTATTTGTAGGTAAATTAGAGGGTATTCTTTCAACATGAGAAAAATCAATCTATACTAATACTATAAAGCTGAAGAGTTTGTTTGAACGCGCTAATCTCAGGAACTACTGGTCCGCTTCGAAAAATTATTTCGATGTTAGATAGCCCATTTATCGAGGAAGGTTATAGGCTATATATCATCACCCTAAGACAAAACCGCAGGGCACAGCTAGTATTATATATTTAGTAATATACTTATCGAGTCTATGCGAACTATGTTCAGTTAACATACAATACCTACACCAGCAAATATTTGTCTATTTCTTCCTTATGTTATATCTTTTGATAGCAGAAAGGGCAAAATATTTATTAAAAATCTGTATATTTATTAAAATGTACGCACATGTAATTTTACTATGTACAAATGATAAGAAATTATATCATTCAATGAATAAGAAACCATTAACTGTAATGTACCAGGGAAAAGAGACAGCTACAGTCGCGTTTATTTCATTAATCATTTAGACGTGAAGTTAAGAACGTTTAGACTCTCCCAGCAAAACCATAATTAATTCACATTATTCATATTTACTAACGATGATAAACAGTTGAATATTTCTGGAATAAAAAGGTCAACCCTTTATTTTGATTTATTATGGGTCAATGGACGGTGAAAAAATTGGGTACGTACCTATTTAAATATATTTTTTCATCGTTTATTTTTACTATAGATCAATGGAAATTTCAATTTATGTTATTATCAATCAATCATAATATATTTGCGGTATCACTACTTAGAATAAAACAAAGTCGCTTTCAGTGTCCCTATATCCCAATGTATGCTTAAATCTTTCAAACCTTCTTTTTTATAGATAGTGATTCTCGAGGATGGTTTCAGTAGAGCATTTATTGGGTTTAGACAAAGCGAACAAACAAGTTTTTAAACAAAGCCGCGGGCGAGTTGTTAGTTATTACTATTATAATATGTACAACATTTTTTTATACAAGCGCCAAGTATTCACAAAATAAGGTAATACATTTCTAAACCCACCTCCATAGAATAAAGAACTTATCAATTTAATACTATCATTGGCTATAAGGTTTTCTTGGAATAAATGACAAAAGCCATACAAATGCCGTGCTAAATGTCCATGCGTATCGCTCGATCGTGGCAGGTCATTCACCTCTCCATAAGACCTAGTCAATGTCTGATAACTAGATTCTAAATAGATAATAGTGTACTATTTAAATAACCTTTCGTATTGGTATCATTATTTGCGCTGACAAAGTATCAGGACTGGATAGTGGAAGTACCTAACCTTTTGTATTGCTGTAAATGCTTATTCTGAAAAATTGATAAGCAAAATTATAGGGTAGTTGTAGTTATGTGATGTGTAAAAGCTTCTTGATAAGAAAAAAGATCGTTTTGGTAAAATTATATATAACTTTTAATAGGAATAAGCTTCATTTCACAAAAAAAATGAAAAAGTTTATGTTTTTCAATGCACACGAAACAGAATTAGTTAAATTATTATAGTATAAGTTTTTACTGTATTCTCACAATTATACCCGTCGTGTAAATAATATAGTTTCAATATTGTATGAGTCTGAGGTTAG
Source organism: Colias philodice (assembly GCF_061535455.1). Taxonomy (NCBI): domain Eukaryota; kingdom Metazoa; phylum Arthropoda; class Insecta; order Lepidoptera; family Pieridae; genus Colias; species Colias philodice. Next base: position 1,209,817 of record NC_143091.1, on the reverse strand, counting down.
GGTGTAATCATTTCACTGAAACTCCAAAGTTGTGTTTCATCTGCCTTCGCATGTCAATAAAAGTATTTATAGTAACATATTACGTATTCCAAACCTATTAAGGCTAATTTCCTATCACAAAGTTTCAGCAAATCCCGACTTGGTTCTTTAATAAATTGAAGCTATAGTACTTATTTACATCGACCGTCTTTAAACTGTTGTATCATGTATCAAATTGATACTTATTCGCCTACGGAATATTTGCAGGATCAGTATCTGATAACGGAAAGAAAAACGCTTGTATAAATATTTAGACATTCTTTAAGGTGCTTAAATAGGGATAGAATTTTGGTGGCATAAAGAACGACGTATATTTCAGGATTTTGGCACAATTTTTGTAAATTCAACATCTGGAAACATTAGACAGATGTTATATTTATAGTACAGGCTACATGAGACAAAAATTTGCTTCATTACGATTTTCGAACTTTCTAGCTTTAGGTGAAAATTTTCAATTTTAAAACACATTTGTTTTAAAATACAAATTGTATTAATACTTTTAAGGATTTTAATGAATAAGAAATTTTATAACCCAAAGCTATCTCAGGTTGTAATATAATGCCTAGAGCGAAATGTAGCCGAAATGCGGGTAGGTTGTTAAATAGTGACGTTATCATGAACTGTCATGTGTGTTAAATTCGTATTTGAGTTACATAATTATGAAATAATATTTCACTACAGAATGATGTATCTTATATGTAACATATTTCATGATTCATAATGCAATGGAAATTGGAGGTAACTTTTAAGTTGCTTTTTCAAGAAAAAGCTTTTAACTATTATACCTATGACTTTTATAACTCAATGCAGACGTGTTGGAACTGATACGTAACAAACCTTTGTGAAAAAAAATCACATATTTCAAACAATCTCCAAAAGTTTGACCGATAATATTTCCTCATATGATAAGCTTGTTTGATTTAACCGTCTCGTACCACGACTCGATCGATACTTTTTAACATTTGCATTTTACTCGAACTAAAAGTTCGTACAAAACTACGATATTACTTTAATCCGTGGCTGCATAGAAAATAGCTCAGTGCATGAGCCGTCAATAGAACCATAGATATTATAGCAACAAAGAGTTCACAGTTAAGCCGCTTTCTGTATGTCTATGAGTCTATGCCTCGTCTATGAATAGCGACTTGTTATCACGTCGCAACCGCCTTTGTTCTAACTTATATTCCCGCGCAAAATTCCTATTTTAATGCTATTACGTAGTTAGGAGTTACGCGTGCATGAAAATTGTGCAAATAGTAAAGTTCCTTCAAATAGACGTAATTATCATAAATACTATCAAGCTGCTGAAAGTTGATATTACATTTTGTATGTGCAGTCATGCCAGCGTGTTTTCATAGTTTGCCGACCTAGAATGCGAGAATAATTGTTTGTTTTTACACAATTTTATTTCATGCATGGTATGAATAAGTTCATGAATTATTTTGAATTTGGTTTTAACGGCATGCGATATTTTTTAGTTTAGAATAGCACAGTTGGTATGGATAAATGATTACATAAATGGGAGATATCGGTTCGATAAATTGTATTCCATCCACTATTATAGAGACAGATTTACAGATCATATTAATGCTTCTACAATGTTCTACTAAAAGTGTATGTGATTTAACGACGATGTGATGTTCCGACTGGTGTGCTGTATAATCCTACAAATGAGAATGGTCCTTATTTTTATGCTATTCCACAGCATCCATACCTATAAACTGAGCTTCTTATTTTTAATGACAGTAGGTACCTAGTATTTTGATTTTTAACTTATAAAAATATTATTTTAATAATTATTATCTTTTCAGGTAAGTTAAGCTGTTTGCTGTTCGTAACTAAGGTAACAATTGTCCGCTCTCCTTGCAAAGATTGCCGAAATATTACAAGCCGCTTAGTGCTCTCGTAGAGGGATTTCACTAATAACTTTAGACGACCATGTGGTTATGACGTGTATTTGAATTTTAGTACTCGCAATTTTGTATGTACTGAACCGAGATAAAGTGACTATTGTAGAAGGTAGTAACTGAGTATAATTTTTGAACTAAAATATTATTTTATCTGTAGCCTATTTTTAGCTTTAAGAGTTAGAATGATTTACAAGGAAAGCGTTGAGAAATTCCTAAACCTGCGTGCATACAATTAACATTTTAAATAATGTTCCAATTAATGTTTGTTTAACGAAATATGTAGCTTTGTACATTATTACTGAAGTAATTTATTTCAATACAAATAATTATTAAACTGTAATTGCTTTATAGTTGTTCTAAATTTATTTCAATGAATAAACTCCGAATTAAATGTTGCTTATAATTATTGTTAAATAACCAGTTTGAAAACTTATCAATCGAATATTTAATTACATATTATGTCATACATTTATAATTTATTATTTACATAGATATTATACACTTATGACAAAACTGATTTAGCTTCTGCCACATTATTATTTAAAATTAAGGTTATTTATCGGTTCAGTATGTGATTAATTTTAGTAAATTATATTTATTCATAATTTTAATTATATTATTGCTTTTCCTAAATATTTCTCAATTATAATTCATGTCATGCCTCATGGTCGTGTAGCGTCAAGTCTGGAAATTTGCTTTCTGCTGTGCAATGCAAATGATAGCTCTCAAAGGGAGATTAAATATTTGTCTAGACAACGTAGTCGAAATAAATGAAATGGACAAGAAATTACATGCAATATATTTTAGGAATGTATAATTAGTACTTATACGTTTATGTAGGTCTGTTTGCACTAGATCCTGGAATCTTAATTGAAAAAAATGTTTATAATATCGTTACATTTTATTTAACGAAGCAGTTACAATTTAAAGAAAACGCTCACCATTAATTCAAAATATTATCTACTTATATGTACATTTTCACACTCCTTCCGTTTTATATAATACTAGCTTCCGCCCGCGACTCCGTCCGCGCGGATGTCGGTCTTCGCGTGGATGGTTTATTTCTCCATTTTGAGTAACTCTGGCAATGACATCTTATAATTAATATCTATTGGACCCAAATACGGCTAGGCCTATAATAATACGCAACGTGTTCGCGGTTCTACAGAACAACGTCTATGGATAAAACTGAAAAGTTAAGATTAATTTTTTTTCTACGTATTTTTCCAGGATATAAAGTATCCTATTTTACGCCCAGGATAATAAGGTATAATTATACCAAGTTTCATCGAAATCGAACCGTTAGTTTTCACGTGATGTCTTCACATACAGACAGACAGACAGACAGACAAAAAAAAGTGTGTGCGTGTAACCTTTACGCGCGATTGAAGTAAAACTTCTTTGGCGTTGACGACATATATCACTGAAATGATTAAATATTAACTTAAATAAATAAATATTATATTATAATTTAATTATATTTATTATATTCATGTGCTTTACAAAGATTATTTAAATGTTATATTAATATTATTCATTCGAAACAGGTAATTGGATGTCATCATAATTTCTTACGTACGAAATTATAGGTTTGTGGTAACTATAATGTGAAACATAAATTTTACTCTCTAAATTTGCTACTTTTCTTGAAAATACAGCATCTATCGTTGTACCGAAACGCGTTGTTGAATGAAGTCGAGAAGTATTCATAGATAAATCAAATTTTTCTTCTAAAAAATCAATTAACGGCTGAGATTCCTGAGAGCGAAAATTAACATTAAAATCTCCAGTTAGAATCATCGGTAATTCATGATAATTACTATTTAAAAGTCGAGAACCTTCAATTGTGAAGTGAAGTAATTGCTGATGAATAAATTTTATGATATTTGTCAGGCTAGTATATTTTGTAGAAATATAAATAACAACGATAATCACAGGTTGGTCATTCGTATTAACACATCGAACCAAGGCGATGTCACCAATTTGTGAAACCTCATCGGAAATTTGTGATAATATAGTTGAAATATTTTGAATTGGTGTTACATTGTTCAGTGTATCTGTAGATGAATGATATACAGCTACTCCACCAGCAGTTGAGTTGGGTCGTTTGTATTGGGTAACGCAATAAAAATTTTCAATAAGAATTTGTTCGTCATTTTTCATCCAAGTTTCGGAAAATAACAGCAATGTGGACCTTTTTAATACTTTATCATTCAGATCAGAAACATGAGCACGTAAACTTTGGCAGTTGAAGGAAAATAGTGTAATGTTACTCTCATTTACAAGGTTATATAATTCTTCCTGTTGTGTTATTAGGCGAGAATTTGAAAGTCTTTCAAATTCACACTGTAAATCAACTATTTATTCCCCTGGACGCTTTCTTCCATGATAAAATTTGTTGTCATCGGTGTTTGAGACAATGAACAATCCATTTATTACTCGTGATAATGCTACATATAACAGCTGCTGACTGTGACTTTTATTGTATTCATAAACGATTTGATCAAAAGTACCACCTTGAGACTTATGTATTGTAAGCGCACAAGCAGATACTAATGGAAAGTGATTTCTCTTTGCAAATATTGTCTTATTTCTATTCATTGGTACAGATGACGATCTTCGTAAAATTGGGACTGCTGTTCTACTAATGTTTAGAGTTTGAATATGATGGGCAGCTTTTTTCCTAATTTTCTCTCCTATCTTACCAGGAAACTCAAGCCATAAGCGTATGATGTTATCACTGTCATCACGTTCAATATACACTAACTTTCCAACACAACCGTTGGCTAAGCCATCAGATACATCAATATTGGTTGTAATAATGTAAAATTTGTTAAGAACTAATATGATTTCATAAGGCGATCCTCCTGTATCAATAACTGACATTTTATGAAATTGTTGGCGTACATATGCTTCTTGTTCAACTGAATGACAACCTATATACATATCTGTTGCTATGGATACTACTTTGTCTTCAGCAATATTTAAAATAGATTGATTATAATCCGCAACATGTTTATTTTTATTTTTAATTTACTTATTTTAAAAGTAATAAATAAACAAGTATATTTAGAGATTTTCAAAAAATTTTGCAATTTAAAATAATGTTTTTAAAACTGTTGAATTTTTCATTCACTTTGCTATTCACAATTGATCCGTTTGAAAATTTGAAAATAAATAATCCTAATTGATTATGATATTTGCCACTAGCTGGCGTATAAGTCAAGAAGCGTGTAGTATATGACATATACTTACAACCAATCAGAATTATTATTTTTAAATGGCGGAAACTACGCAGACTATAGTAAGCGTTACTTCCGTCAGAAAAAAAATCTGAGTTACTCCCTAGTCGCGCCTAAAGAAGTTTTACTTCAAAAATTTTTTAATCACATATTTGGGTTTAGTATCGATCCAGTAACACCCCCTGCTATTTATTTTTTCAATATTTTCAATGTACAGAATTGACCCTTCTACAGATTTATTATATGTATAGATTCAGAAATAGTGTAGGTATAATGGATTTAAAACGCGATTACATTATTGTTTTATATCTATAAACTAGCCTACGTTTTCCAATAGAATAATATTCAAGAAAAACCAAGCATAAAAATGGAAAAAAGATACTCTACCAACAATATTTGGTACAGATTATAAAATATTGGTATCTAAGGCGCGCTATTCACAACCCGTCTCGGTTGGTCGCGGGTGCATAACACAAAATTACCTTAACGGGATTGTCCTTCGGCCCGGGATAAGAAAGGGATTTGATAGACCCCCCTCTCCCTTAATACTGGAGTGTAATACAAAAAGATTTTGCGGCGATAGAAGTTATTCGATCAGACCGTTCATTAGGAAGACTCAATATCCTGGCTCGTATATAGAAAACGATTCACATTTTTTAACAAACAGTCTAGGTACCTGATTAAAATTAGTGTACCTGTAGTTGATATTTTTTGTGGATGGCAACCATCGTGTGCGAAATAGTGAAAAGAATGTGTAATTTCCCAAGAGCTAAAATCGAATCCAATTGAAAATATGTAGGAGCGGAAAAAAAATCGCAATACGTTAGGGTGCTTAAGTGTCACTTTTTGACCAATAAGTATTTTATTTTTAATCAAAATTTGACCACAACATCTCCAAAGTTAGAACACAAAAGAACATTCCCAACAAAATCAAAAATTATAAATACTAATCTGAAACTAAACCATGATATACAGTAACTGGTTCCAGAATAAATTTCAAGATCATTCAACCGGTGAATGCAAAGCGATATCCCTTAGTCCCGTTTGATCCAAGCTTCATCATATCTTATAACCAGTCTATATTTATTTATCCTGTTTAAGGAAAATTGTGTATTTGGATCATGGAAAAATTATGATGACTTAAATTTTGTGGACTATTTATTGTTATTATGGTGGTTAAAAATTGTGTAGGTACCTAAATATCAACGAGTTTAGGACATATCCTAAATTCAAATGTACATATTGTTTCTATAGGTCTATCTTTAAAAAAGTTATTTTCTTTGCTTAATAATACTAATTGCAATAACTTTTTGTAATTACGATTGATCACAAACATAATATCTATATAAGATAAACTCTCTTGTAATCTAAATTTAATAAAACAAAATACATTAAAATATAGGCTTTTAAAATACCTAAACTGTTTCCATTTCACTTCTGATAAGCCAACACGACCACAACTTCGTAGTCAAATTATCCGTACCGTTATATTTAGCAAATCATGATTCCTTGCATCTTTGCTATTCATATGATTAATGGATGTAGGAAACTAGAAGCCACAGAAACGTCATGCCTCGGAATAAATGGCTCGAAATGGGTCAGAGTGCGAATAAATTAGTTGTATATTATTATAGTTTTGTATTTAGCTACTTGACAATGCTTATTCCATAGTTTACTATTCTCAGATTAACAACAACAGCACCTTCCATCACACCTACCGAACTTATAATGATCAATAAAAATCGGTTCAGCCGTTTCGGAGGAGTTTCGGTCACAAATACGGACACGCGGATTCTACCTGCGGATAGAAAATAATATACTGACACAATTTTGCAAAATTTCATTAAATTCTTAATAAGTAAAGGCTTCTTTGATTTATAAACCCTACTATGATGCAATGCTATCAAAAAGTAAATATTTATGTATTCATTTATTCACCGACCTATAGCAAACCACAAAAAGGACAATTTACTTTTCTCTCTTCCAATATATCCGTAACGGGATAAAACAAGTAGGTTCGAGCAATAAATAGTATATTTTATTACGCTCATAAAAAACGAATACCAAATAACAAAAGCTTTCTATTGAGTTAGGAATTAGGATACACATATAACTGAAAATGTTTATATGTGAAAGAATATCTCTTCATTTTGTATGCTGCAAATATGAGAAATGTGCTTCATGTTTAGTATCACGAGCTTATTATTATTATAAATGTAAAATATAATGTTTAAAATTGTTAAGATTATTTCGTTTTCCACTAATATCTATTTAACTGTGAAAATACTTGTGGCGTACAGTGGTATGAAGCATACATCTTATATATAAAAATGAATCGCAAAATGTGTTGGTAAGCGCATAACTCGAGAACGGCTGAACCGATTTCGATAATTCTTTTTTTATTATATTCCTTGAAGTACGTGGATGGTTCTTATGTAGAGAAAACGTAAACATGTACCACGGGCGAAGCCGGGGCGGACCGCTAGTCTTATATATAAACATGAATCGCAAAATGTGTTGGTAAGCGCATAACTCGAGAACGGCTGAACCGATTTCGATAATTCTTTTTTTATTATATTCCTTGAAGTACGAGGATGGTTCATATGTAGAGAAAACGTAAACATGTACCACGGGCGAAGCCGGGGCGGACCGCTAGTTATTTAATACGAATGACAGTTTGAACTTTGAGTGGTGAAAACTTTGTAAGTTGTTATATTGATAAGAAAACATTTTATAATTATTGTATCAACGATTACGTGTCAAACTCAAAACATTAATTAAATATATACTTTCATAATATCAAGTCTCTTTCAAGTTTTTTCACATTTTCACTTAAATCCAAACAACCACTTACTTTATCTTTACTTCCTGAATTTATTCTTTACCTTATTGTACTTAGAAATACGATAATTCCCAGAACCAAAATCTAAACATCCTTTAAAAGATTTTTATTCCAATGACAAAGTTTTTATAAAAACCAAAGAAGGTATTAATACCTCATTTTCTCCCATTAAATCCTAAAGATTTCCGGGATTTCTCTATCAGGGAAGATTAAATTTCTGATTGCACGACGATTGTTTCCCAGCGGATGACAATATTGATTTTGATATTACAAAACAAAGTCTCTAATCTCGATTTAACATGTATTTCGATATTGTGGAATTTGTTTCCGTTGATTATTTTCCACCTGGATATATTTTGTTGTTTTATAAATTAAATTTGAATTGGTTTCGATCATGTTTCGGAAGGATCATATTTCCATACTTTTATTAGTTGATTCAATTACAAATTATTGTGATAAACATGGGCGAATACATTTCCTTCTACATAAATCTTTATTCTATTGTTTAATACATTAAAGTCGACTAACAATTTCACGAAATATTAAAAAGTTATAATGATAACTCTAAGGATAACTCACTCTGCGTAAGTTGGAATGACAAAGTTGTCCAAAGTAATGATACCATCAACGATGAGTGCCATTGTACCTTATTATGTTGGGTAAAGTAATTAATAAGTTTAGACTCACAGGTAATAATGTTATTAATCCTAATTAATTGTGACAGAAAACTGTTCAGTGATTGATGTGTTTGATGATTTCAGGATAGGTTATTAGATACTTCTAATAGATGATTTATCATATGATTGATATATTTTATGAGCTGTGATTAAATCTAGCGGAGAGTAAAGATGCTCGACAGAAATGATAGTAGAATAAAGCGACAAATGAACATACATTCGTAGCATAATTGTTTCATATAATTATAAATCACATGAAATCCACAAATATTCTGATCAGAAAAATATGTATAGTCATCTAACATCTAACATTCTAACATCTAACATATATTATAAAGGCGAAAGTTTGTAAGGATGTATGGATGTATGGATGTATGGATGTTTGTTACTCTTTCACGTAAAAACTACTGAACCGATTACAACGAAATTTAGCACACATATAGAGGGTAACTTGGATTAACACATAAGATAGTTTTTATCCCGGAAATCCCACGGGAACGGGAACTATGCGGATTTTCCTTTGCAAACGCGGGCGAAGCCGCGGGCGGAAATCTAGTTGTTTTAATTTTGCTGCAACTAACAAAAAAGGTTTGCTGTGTATCTTTATTTTCAAAAAATTATCATACCTTAATGTGTATAGTTTTTGAGCTAAAACAGGTCATTATAACGAGTAAACACCATAGGGAAGCAAAACGTTTAAGACTTCGTTTCATAAAATAAAATTTCTCGATACACACCTGGTCAAACATCACGATCTCAACGGATAATTCCAATCTATATTCCAGGGGAAATAGTGTAAAAATTTCAAGTACCCTTAATATCTTTTGTCTCTACAGATTTGGCAACTTTGTTTTCTTGGAAAGTCACTAACGAATCATTGGGAAGTGACCATTTAATTATAAAGCTGTCATCGTCCACATATGATAGACGATCGTTTATTAAACGTAGGAATTTCAATAATTGTGATTGGGATGCCTATACTTTATTTTTAGAACAATCATTTAATAACTTTAATGTTCCCTCAAATTTACAAGACTTTTATGATTTATTTGAACATACTTTGGTATCTGCTGCTGATAGACTAATTCCGTATAAGAAAATTCCCCAATTCTTTTGTGATAAATTTAAACCTAAACCCTACTGGAATGCAGAAGTTTCAAAGGCGATTGCTGAACGTCGTTTAGCTCTGTCAATTTTTAGAAGCTGTCCTTCTCCTGCAAATCTAGATGTACTCAAAGATAAGATTTCTAATGCTCAAAAAATTATTCGGATCGCAAAGAATAAATCTTGGCAGCGCTTTTGTACTTCTATTGATCACTCCACCTCATCTTCGGACATGTGGCGTAAAATGAAGTGGCTTAAAGGGCATCATGTTAGATCGACTGGATACATGGTAAGTAAAGATAGGGCGGAGGCTTTACTTGTAAATCTAGCGCCTATGTATGTGTGCCCTGCACAACCTACCTTTTCGTCCAGGAATACTAAACTAGAATCAGCAATAACTATTCAAGAACTAAATAATTCTATTAAAAAATCGGATACTGCCCCGGGGTGTGATGACATTTCATTTTCAATGATGCGACACTTACCGATGGTGGGGAAGCTTTTATTACTTCAATTATACAATGCCTTTTTATTAACTGGTTTTGTGCCCTCCCAATGGCGTACAGCAAAGATAATTCCTATTCCTAAACCTAACTGCGAAGTCAATACTCCGCCTGCATTTCGTCCTATCGCTTTATTATCGTGCATTTGTAAAATTTTCCATTCAATTCTAAATAAAAGGCTAGAATGGCATTTTGAATCGAATGATCTTTTCTCCCATAGTGTTGTTGGTTTCCGTCGTTCTCGCGGTTGTTTTGACAGTCTTACATTTCTTGTGTCTCATATTCAATCCAGTTTTTCAACAGGCGCTGCAACTGTAGCCTGTTTCTTTGATATCAAAAGTGCCTATGATAACTTGGATATAAGTGCTTTGTTAAAAACTTTAGATGAGGTAGAAGCCGGGTCAAAAATTTGTAATTATCTTTGGTCGTATTTAAGTGAAAGGCGTCTCAGGATTGAAGCTGAGGGTGGAGTTGTGACGAGATCTACCGGACGGGGCTTAGCTCAAGACGACCCAATTTCACCATTGCTTTTTAACGTTGCCACGTATCAAATTTGTAAAAATATTCAGAGTGTTAAAATGTCTCAATATGCCGATGATTTTGTTCTATTTGCGTCAAATAAAAATTTGTTTCGTGCTGTACAGGATGTGCAATCAGCGGGAAACATTTTTATTGATTTTCTAAATGGTTTGGGTCTTTCAATTTCAACTTCAAAAAGTAAAGTGTGTGTGTTCAAAAGGGGAACTAATAGAACGTTAGTAGATTTAAGTTTTGATAACGATTTGTTACCTGTAGTGAATGAAGTCAAATATTTGGGCATGTGGTTGGATTATTCTTTAAGATGGAAAAAACACATAGAGGAGATGGTTGTTAAAGTGTCTAGGCATATTAATATTCTGAAAGTATTGGCTGGCCCCGGTTGGGGGATTCATCAAAAACATATAAGACGGCTTTATATTTCTCTCATTCGTAGCCGAATAGATTTCGCTTGTTTTTTATATGATAATGCAGCTAAAAGTACATTGCTCAAATTGGATAAAGTTCAAAACCAGGCTTTGCGTGTAATAGGTGGCTATATACGTAGTACCCCTATTCATGTTATGGAGAATGACCTTTGTCTTCCTCCTCTGTTTATTCGAAGAAGGTATCTGGCGGGGAAGTTTTGGCTAAAGTGTAGGTCGTGTAAAAATAGTTTAGCAACTACGGCGCTAAATGAACTGTTTTCACTGAGTCGATCAAGGTATTGGAATAATAAAAAGCTTCCCCTTCTTGTTCGATCGCAAGCCGGATTATCTTCGTTGAGTTTACAGAGTTGTGGTCGACTTGAGATGTTCTCGATGGACACTTGGGTTAGTAATATTAATGTTCAGGATTTTATTTCAGATACCATCCCGTCAGTAGATCGTGCCAAACGCACTTACCATCATCGTACTCTTGAGGCTATTTGTTCCCAATTCATCCTTAATAAATATGGAGCACATCATAAAATTTACACTGATGGCTCTAAATGCGCAAGTAGTGGTGGTGCGGCCGTGTTGGATTCATTTCTTGGATGCAGCCTTAAGTTCAAAGTTGATTCAGAGATATCCATTATGCATATGGAATTGATTGCTATCGCGGAAGCTTTGGCTTATATTCAATCTTTAAATTTCGGACATTTTGTCATTTTAACTGACTCTAAAAGCTCATTGCAACATTTGGCTCGCTGTGCCTCTCAAGTGAGAGGAGTACCGATTGCCTATAAAATTTTAGAGTTAATTTTGAACTTAAAAGCTAATAATAAGGAAGTAATCTTACAATGGATCCCTTCTCATATTCAGCTCAAAGAGAACGATGAGGTTGATTTATTAGCCAAACAAGCAGCAATAGATGGGGTACCCTTGGAGGTCGCTCCATTGTACTCGGATCATTTTAAATATGTGAGGGATAAATGTCTATCCGATTGGCAGGAATATTTTGATGAACGATCGCGGGAAAAAGGAATTTGGCACAGAACAATCCAACCACATGTACCTCGGTACCCATGGCTTGATGAGATTGTATGCGATAGGAGGACGTTGACAACTATTTTAAGATTACGTTCGGGACATATTCCATCGAATAAGTTTGCACATCTAATGCAGAAAGCCGATTCTCCGTTGTGCAATGATTGTGGTATTGTAGAAGATGTGCAGCATATTCTCTTGGAGTGTGTTCGGAACGCGCAATTTAGACAACAAAATAATGTCTTCCGCTGTATTAACAATGTCGGTTGTGTGAACAGCATTCTAACTTGTCCCTCGTCGGCAGAGGTGCGGGTGCTGGTCAGACTGACCGATGTTGGATTACAAAATTGATTGCATTGTTTACTGTAGTTTGTACTTATATTTTTTATATTTAAGTGTTGATTGTTAATGGAATTTACGGGACGACGTGGTCGCTAAGCGACAAAGTCCCTTGAAAAATAAAGAATAAAAAAAAAAAAAAAAAAAAAAAAAAAAGTACCCTTAACCGCTCAAACGCTTTATTTATCACCCCCATCGGAATGGAGTTGCTGAAGAGGAATGCAATTTATAAACGCCCTATTTACGTGGATTTATATGTATTTCTGTATTGGATTTGCGTGCAAACTCTTCTAACTTTATGGAGAAAATTTATGGGAATGTTAATGGGGATTCGCTTTTGTTCTTTGTATTGTGAGGTGTTTTAGTAATATGGATTATGTTTTGGACAATAGGTTTTGTAAATGAGGGAATTTGTGAGTGTGATGAGAACTTTTTTGCAAGTACTTTGAATCAAGTAATTTTTGCCCCGAATACCGCAGTGTTTTATACGTCATTGATTTTTTTTAGATTCAAAGATAGATTTTCCTTTCCATTTTATGGGGCTTTTCCCAAATCAAGTAATTTGATTTCAAGTTTAAGTTTTCAAAAAAAGCCATTACTTTAATTAAATCTGAAACAAGCTAACCTAAAATTGTACACCCAAAACTCGACTTACCAAATAATTGCACATTCACAACAAAATTAAACAATTATAAAACAAATCAAAATAATCAATCAACAGCCACTTAGCACTCAATGGAAGTATCCAATTTGCCGCCTTTTCCGGCGATGCAATTAAACCGTGACAAGGAGCCATAAGTTCAGTTTAATTTGAGGGTCCTCTGTCTGTCCTCGCGCGAGTTGGAATTGTGCGCTTATCGTTTATGCTTCAGTGTTGGTTATAATAATTGTTATTGGATACATTATTAAAGCAGTGTTTGGATACAGATTTGTCAGGATTGATTTTGTCATTTTCTTAAAAATGTCTGTGGTTGTTCATGGGCGGCGCAAATCATTGCTTTCTGTACGGTGACGCGCAAGCTCGTTTGCCGACTTATACATAAAAAAAAAATAAAAAAAAATTGTTTTTTTCATTCAATTTAAACTAACAGTACCTCAAAACGAGTACCTCAAAGAAAATTTATAGTGCAAGTTATATTAAAATTTTCGTATGCGATTTCATAGAACTAAGAGGTCTATCTTTACTAGTCAGAACTGTATATACATATGTCCTTAATCTAACATTTGCAAGCTTTCGTTATAACCCGTCTTTTATATTTTCGCTCATCGTAATCCCTTTGATAGAATATTTTTCTTAACGAGTTTCTGATATAACGCGTGCCTCTGCATATTTATTATATTGGAAATTTGTTTGAGTTTCTACTAAAAAATATGATATAAAAAGACTGCAAATCGAAAATTTTAAGTTGTTAACCTTTTACTAGTATAATATTAAAACGGCAGATCATCAGCACATAATGTAACCTATGTACCTAATAATAAAAGTAAAGTAAAATAACCTATGTACATTTGTAGATATGAATGCAACTTTGGATGATAAAGGCGAAAACAAAACAGACTGAAATAATAGTATGTAAAATGGTTTTAAACATAAAGAGCGAACGGAACCATAGCAGGACTTAATATACTATATATTTTACAATTTTACGATGCTACCAAAACCAGTGACCGCAGTGTTAATTTTCCAAATAACAATGTGGTTCTCAATAATTATAACATAAACATAATTTCTATACCTATATAAATAATAGTAAAGCTGAAGCTTTTATGACGATTAAAACGTGCTTCTAGAAGAAGTCTAATTGAATAAATAAGTGTTTAAGTTTGAAGAGTTTGTTTGTTTGAATAAGCTTATGTTAGGAACTACTGGATGAATTTGAAAAGTGCTTTCTCCTAGTACCTAGACCTTCCCTGAGCATTATGCTTCCATAAGCATTATGTACCACGGGTGAAGCCAGAGCTGAACGCTAGTATAATATAATATTATAGAAACTTCACAAACTACATGGTACAAGTAATAAAGAATCTCCCAATGAAATTGGCTAGCCAAGTTTACTTGGATATGGAAGAAGTTCTCGAGTAAAGAAATAGTTGCACTTAATAAGACGCTGTGTGTGCTTGTATAGCATTGTTTTCTTGTTTTCATGATATACCAGCGCAACTACAATGTATTCCACTGAAAACTAAAATATATTCCATGTCACTAATGAAGAAAATGCCTTCTTCTGATGAAATAATGTTCACAATAGGTTCAGTAGATCTGGGGTTAATTTGGTTCAAACGAGAAAAAATATTCCTTCTGTAACTTAATAGGTATAAAAACTAAATATGCTGTAATAGGTACAATTTTTCCATAATTTCAATCTTAAAGTGGGTTAAAATGTCGGTTACGTTTTAATAAAAACAAACAGGTGAAGCTAAGCGCGTTAAAAAACTCGCGATTCAGGAACTCTACAACAAAATCAATAGAAAACTACTATCATAAATCAGAAACATTTTAAATAATGTAATTTCGTTTCATTTTAAACTTCTCTTATTGGCGTAAAAAGGGTAGTTACATCAGACTGCACATTCAACGCAGCTGAATTTAACCGCAGGCTAACCTAACACTTAAAAAGGTCAATTGCACTGTATGGACCGCTACGATTCATGTAGGTCATATAATATTACGTACTGAATTCCAATTTTATAGTCTTCATTGTCTTTTGTTTTTAAATTCGTATTTAAACGTACTGTTAGTTAATGATTGTTTACTACGTATTACCTACTTGATTACATATGGCCTATCTCAAATACCATTTTTAAGATTGATATAACTATGAAATCATCAAATACCATTTCTCAGATTGACTATAAAGCCAGTATTATTTCAGCTTACCGGTGAAATATCTCTACCGCTCTTTAAAAAAATAACCTTTTTGACGAATACTTTAAACTCGGTTGTCCATACCTCCCGAAGTTTATCAGTAAACATTTTTAGGAATATTGTAAACGTAAGATATAGCGGAGGGGTTATACACCCTAAAAGGCCGTAAAGTCATAACTCGTCTAGTCGTAAATAAAAATTAAGTGTACATCTAAAGTCTTTATAATTAAGCGGAAGAAATTGCGTATTTTATTAGCGCAATAAATGTCGCCTTGCAAATAGCTGGATGCGACCCTTTTTATTTTGAGAAAAGGAATTCTTATTTAAATAAAAGGAGAATTATTTACGCGCGTGCTTTTATTTCACCCTTTGAGATGTCTGGAAGGTAATAAATAAATGTGTGGAAATTCTACTTGTCTCTATTTTGTTAGAAAATAGGCGTCAAATGTTTATTAATTCATTTTTAGTGCAATATAGTGTCGATGGCCGGTCTTGACCATGTTTAATGTATTTTTTTTGATTGTGTATCCAATTTTGAATCTGGTGAGAAGCGGTTGTGTATGTTATAGTGTAAGAAGTGTCGAACATACAAACATTTTTTTGGAGGAAAAACATTAAAGTATTCTGATAACATTAAATATGTAAATATTATAAACAAAATTATAAGAAAAATAGTAACTTATTATAAAAAAAGATAAACAGCTAACGATAGAAAAGTCAATATTCCCCGTTATTTACCCATAAAGAGCAACCACAGGATATATCCAAAGATAAACTAGTATTAATAAATGAAAGGTTCGGTGATGAAAAAGCCTCCGAAGTTAAGTCGATAATATTTTATAAGGTTGTCTTCAACGCGATCCCTCAGGCGCAAGGGGATACATGAACCAACTTCATATAACGTGTATTTTCCCTAAATAACATTTCAGTATCGTTGATGTAAGAAAATAACATTTCGATGTAATTTCGCGAAGTTTAACATGTATTTTAAGTTTGAGTTTGTTTCGCGGTAAGGGAGGAAATAGAGTAATAGAACTTGCTTTAAAAGTATATTTTGTTTATTTATTCTGAGGTTTGGGTCAAAGAGAAATGCTGTAAGTGACGATATTTTATGCATTTACGTTATTATGCTGTATTTTATTTGTGAATGGTTTAATGCGATTATTATTGAATGTAATGACTTTGTGAAAGGGGTATTTCATTTATTTATGTCGTATTTCATTTAGTAATTTAAGAAAAATAACTTCAGTTTGCTATTTGTCGTTCTAAAGGTCTGAAATATTGTAATAGAATGTAATAAATAATACATTATCAGTTGTTGTTTAAGCAGCAACTACAACTATCAAAACAGTTTGTACCTACTGTTGATTTCTTGCCAACTTATTTAGAACTAAACATGACGGTTTTGATACTTTATAAGCATATACGTTGCAATAAATAAAAGCAAATGTTAAAATTCTTGAAATCTAGTATACTTCGCATTTACGTTTAAAGTCTCAATTATATTATTACATATATCTGTATTTATGGAGTTAATAGACAGTCAATTTTATATTGTGTATAAGGTGGTGCAAAGGTTTGTAAACAGCTTTGCTTGACCATTGCAATATAATATTAAATGGTAACTGGAAGTTTTAAATTGCTTTGCCAAAAAGCCTATTAGCCGGTTTTAGGGGTAATATATTAGATGAGCTTGAATCTTTCCGCATAACGCTTAAAAGCTTGAAGCCAAGTAAATATACACAGTACACACCTAAGTGTGATTTGCTAACAAGAGATACATTTCCACATTATTTCTTAACACTCCAATATCACTCCTAAACCCATTTACCATTGAAGTATCACAGCTATTTCAATAAATACTACCACAACATGGCTTGAGCATACGAATTCAAGCCCCTTCATATTGAAATGTGCGATGAGATCTTGTTGTATTCCACATAACTAAATTCTAAGAACACTTAATAAACGTCAGGAGATAACATGGGTTTTGCAGTTGCAACCAAGGCAACTAATAAATCGGAATGGCCTGAACGCCACCGTCCTTGACATAAGGGTACTCGACCCAGTGCCGAGATATGTATATACTATCTATATATATAATCTTTAGCACACACTAAACGAATATGAAAAATAGTGTCAAGGAACGTTTTTAACGAGATTTATGTAAGGGAAGTAGAGCAGCAATTACTTTTGCCGGTGCATTTAGCTTCAGGTATTTGTGACGTTAGTTCTATGAAAATTGAATTACGGTTATATTAGCGTTCGTTCATTAGAGACAATGTGTTTATGGAACGTGTATTATGTATATAACCTATATATGTATAGTGACGAAAAAAATAATTGTAAAATATATACCTATGAAGTACATAATCAATGACGAAAAATACAAAAATTAAGGTTTATTTTGTTTCTTTTGGTCTCAAATAATGTAACTATTTCTGAGCAATTTTAGAGCAAAATTATAATTGACGACAAGCAACATAAATAATAATCATAAAATATAAAACTGAATATGAACAACGGTTGCGAATGTTCAAATAATAAATGTGATCTAAATAATAAAGAAAAGAACAAAGGAACTTCCCTCACAGTTGTTATTTTTGCATGAAATGTTTAAATGTTCGTCTCGTTTCATACATAACGATCATATTGGTCCCAATTATTTATATTTCTTACGAACATTAGTACAACGATATGCTTTTACATTGAAATCATTAAGCCCTTCACTAAATAAAAATAACTACGTTAAAAATAAAAAAAGATTTGATATTATTAATTACTACATATTATTTAGATGTGCACATACATATTAAGTAGTAGGTAATCGATAATATCTAATCTTTTTTATTTTTTACTTTTCTGTTTTTGAAGTTGTTTTTTTTTAACGTAGTTATTTTTATTTAATACTTTTTAGTGAATCAAAGTTACTTGCTACATTTCAATTAAGTCACCGAGATCAGACGAAAATGATCATAAAATAAAAACTACTGGCCCTATCGAATAAAATTTTTATGGGACCAATTCGACACCATTCCGCATCAAACAAAAATAATTTGGAAAATCCAAAAGTGCACGCCTCATAATTTTTTTTTAATAAATATTTATTAATTATTATTTTTGTTTATTTAATAACAATTAAACCACATCGAATCAGACCCTGAAAAATGAAAGGGTTCTATTCCTGAGCATACTCAAGCGTAAGAGAAAAAAAAAGACTCGATTAGTAAAGTATTTCGGTCGCTATCGTGTTAACAAGAAAAAGGATCCGCACATACAGACACACGGACGTCCAAGACAGAACTTTTTTAAACTGTTTTTTAACTAGTTTAAATAACAAAAATGACATCAAAAATATCATGAACGTTAAAAATAGTGTTTTTTCTTAATATGTGTGTGTATGTATTATCTTACAAGTGCAATGTATGATACATAAAGACATTTTAAGTTTGAAAAATCAGATGTTTTGCGCGAAGTGACAGTAGTACCCACCTCAACGCTTCGCTTATGAGGCGTGCAAAAGATTCACGTAAAAAGGTTCATAAACCTCGGAGTCGGTGTACATATATTTTTGAAGTCGGTTAAAGAGAATACAATAATCAAATGTTATAAAATTCCCAATAACATTTCTCCATCTAGTTTTGTTCCACTTTGAGTCAAAGCGGAGATAAACTTAATTCTGTTTCCTTCAGCTATCGAAACAACAAATTCGGGAATCGAATATTTACGTTTGTTCAAAGCAAAAAGGAAATTACGTATGTAAGAGACAGCTTTTGAATTCATAATGCGATAGATTTCAAAGTTTCCAATACAAATGCCTGACTGATGTTCGAATGAATTTAATATCTTGATTGCTTGATACTAAATACTATTGAATATAACATTGATTGGACTAGTTCTCGATTGCTGACAGTTTATCGTTTGAGTTGCCTAATTAAAGATGTTTGGTGAGATTGACATTTCAAACGAATTCTGCTACTTTGAGATGTTTACTTTAATTAAATAGTGTTTGTTCTCCTGTTTGTATGTTATGATTACATGCTTAAATGATTTTCTTTGAATTAATCCAGTTTGGAACAGTATGTAGAATTATTATTAAGATTTATCTATTTATAGTAAGAACTTATATTAACTTATTGACTGACACACGTTTATTATAAACACATAAGTTATAAATTCGATTATAAACAATTTTACTTAGGTATAAGCAATTTATTCAAAAGTAAACTTCCCTTTATGAATTAAAATAAATTGTTTTGTCAACGGCAATTTTATTTGACCTTTGGTTCTAAATATAATGTATGGTGGGAATCGATATGTGTGTAATAATACGCATAATGACATTCTATTTACAGCCATGTTCCCAGAATTTTATCACTGATTGAACGTAACAAGGCATAGGAGAGATATATTTATGTATTTGTACGTTAAATGATACATTCTATTTTTTAGCTAATAACTGTGCCACGCTGTTTCACCCACGGACGAACCCACGAGCAAAATCAAGTAATTTTATAGCTCATGTGTTATTCTGATAAATAACGATAATTCTTTTTTTATTATATTCCTTGAAGTACGAGGATGGTTTTTATGTAGAGAAAACGTAAATATATACCACGGGCGAAGCCGGGGCGTACCGCTAGTATTACTATTAAGTTTGAGTCAATTTCGTCTAATAGTTTTTCAGGAAAGAATAACGTCCATCCATACTCAAACTTTCCCGTTTATAATACTAGTAGG
Source organism: Colias philodice (assembly GCF_061535455.1). Lineage (NCBI taxonomy): Eukaryota > Metazoa > Arthropoda > Insecta > Lepidoptera > Pieridae > Colias > Colias philodice. The sequence goes on along the minus strand of NC_143091.1, from coordinate 1,189,570 downwards.
ATATTCCTCAATTCTACTACCAAACCTATACGATTTTAACAAGGTATACAAGATAGAGTGCACTAATGGCTATATCATCGTTAGTTTTAATTATGACTTCATGAGCTCCCGCTAAAATGTTTATTCAGCAAACGCGTGGAGGCGGCCAATTAACATAATATAGCCTTTATCAAAATATTGCCCCTTAGCTTGGGTTAAATTAACCTATGTGAATATTTTATGGATCGTTTGAAAGGTTTTATTAGTGACCGTGATGGTGTAGATTTTTATGGCTGATTGATGTAAGGAATTATTGGGTGAATTCGATCTAGAATTTGGATATAATTGTATGTAGTACATTGAGTTATTATCTTATATATAAAAATGAATCGCAAAATGTGTTGGTAAGCGCATAACTCGAGAACGGCTGAACCGATTTCGATAATTCTTTTTTTTATTATATTCCTTGAAGTACAAGGATGTTTTTTATGTAGAGAAAACGTAAATATGTACCACGGGCGAAGCCGGGGCGGACCGCTAGTAGTTAATAAAATAGGTTCACCGCCTCGGACACGAAAATCTATTTTGAATAACTCCATAAGGTACACAGGTAATTGTCTTTCCTAAAAAGAGCAATATGAAGAATATATAAACCATTCACAGTAGAGGAAAAGTCTGTTAGATGAAAACTCGAATTTTTGTCATAAAAAATCGTTACGTAAAAAACAAACAAAACAATAATTATCCTTTGAAATAATCAAGCTTAAGCTTCGATAATTACAAGCCACAGATTAAAGAGTCACAGCTGTAATAAACATAAAAAGGATACGCTTAACACAACCTTTTAACACGTACAAAATGCATCGGGAATTGTTTTTATTGCTTCATTTCGAGGTTTAAGGCGCGGGACATATACAAGCGGCGGGCGCGCTGCCGGCGTGCATCGGGTGCGCTATTGGCATTTTGTATGAAATAATTTTGGAAAGGCGGCGCAACCTTGGCACAACCGTGGCGTGCCGTCTCGACGCCTGTCCAAAATTCTTTCATACAAAATGTATAAGAAGGACGTGGTGCAAAACAGATTCAAGAGGTGCGCTTATAACACGCCCGCGCCCGCGCCGCTTGTGTTTGACCCGCGCCTAAAAGTGCTTTGGTCTTATTAGGGTGTATATAAGGGTGGTTTTAAACGTGTTTATTTATGTAGGACTTTGTTAATGTGTTATCGTTTTAAAGTCGTTTGGTGCATTGTATTTTTGTACTCTGTTCATTGTAAAAGTTTTGGCTGATTAATGTAAAGCGTAATCAAAATATTCATTCTCTCTGCGTGTTTAAAATCTAAGCAATGTTTATCCAACAGTTGGTCCGATTTGAAAAATTCTTTCGGTGCTAGATAGCCCATTTATCGAGGAAGGCTATATATCATCACGCTAAGACCAACAGGAGTGGAGCACTGCGGCAAAACCGCAGGGCACAGCTAAGCTAGTTACTTTGATAACAAGCAATATAAAAATAGTGTCAAGATATATTATTTCTACGTATGTTCCATAAAATTGTGCGATCAATTATCCTTTATTCTTCTATTTGACAAGTTTATTCTCTTTGTGATGTTTCTGAAAATATTGCCTTTTGATGTGTTCTGCTTACATATTTAATAAGAACGTAAATAGGTATGTTCGATATTGAAGATAACGTTTCTCATGTTTATTCTTTATATAGAATATGTTATATCTATAAATTATTCAACAGTGAAATAACTCTTTAAATTGTGGCTTTTTGGGTCATATTTTAAATGACAAATCATGGAAAAGGTTCTCAATTTCGTTTTGTGTGTCACTTCATAACATTGTTGAAAGCTTGGGCCTTTTGATAGTCCTAATAAAATTAGACCCTGAACTTATGCGTATTTTTTTGCACGCCTCATAAGCGAAGCGTTGAGGTGGGTACTACTGTCACTTCGCGCAAAACATCTGATTTTTCAAACTTAAAATGTCTTTATGTATCATACATTGCACTTGTAAGATAATACATACACACACATATTAAGAAAAAACACTATTTTTAACGTTCATGATATTTTTGATGTCATTTTTGTTATTTAAACTAGTTAAAAAACAGTTTAAAAAAGTTCTGTCTTGGACGTCCGTGTGTCTGTATGTGCGGATCCTTTTTCTTGTTAACACGATAGCGACCGAAATACTTTACTAATCGAGTCTTTTTTTTTCTCTTACGCTTGAGTATGCTCAGGAATAGAACCCTTTCATTTTTCAGGGTCTGATTCGATGTGGTTTAATTGTTATTAAATAAACAAAAATAATAATTAAAAAAAATTATGAGGCGTGCACTTTTGGATTTTCCAAACTATTTAAATTATGATAAATAATATGCATTTGAATATAGTGTTTTACTTTGTAAAAAATATCTGTTATCCTTCAGCTGAATTTCTCACATTATATTTCATGGTAAATAGCAGAAAAAGTCAATCAATGAACACCATCGTTCTCTTTGTCTATTTCTTCCATTACCTGACATACAACGTAAAACCGGTGACCTTAATGACTGGCCCGTAGAGTCATCTATCCTTGTTAATGGTAGAAAGAACTGAACTGGTGCCAAAGAAATAACTTATAGAAGCTTTGGAGAATGGTGGAAGCGAAAGTTTGTCTTTGTATGCGAAAGAAAATTCGAATAAAGTGAATCATTTGTAAATTCCCATATACATAGTTTTATATGCTGAAATAGAAAACGGGTTCATCTACTAAAGATGACTTGGAATTAAGGAACTAAGCCTATATTGTCTTTAAGTTATCATGGCCATTTTATTACCTAAATAGGTATTTTTCTTTCCTCATGAATTACAATTCGTCTACCTATTCGTCAGAATTGTATAATGACTATTTACCTACTATATTATAATAATTACAATAACATTATTTTAATTAACAAAATTACATCTATAAGTATATAATACTTGAAACACAAAGTTTTTCGTTCCTAATCAAAATTATTAATCTTTATGACACAGGTATTTTAGCGAATTCTCGTGGGGAATTAAAGCAAATGGTTCGAATAAATGGAAACTCGAGGGTATTTGTGATCCAAATCGTTTCCATTTACTGATTTGGAAAATTTCAATCACATAAAATTATGAATTATATATGAAGTCTAGTCTAGTATACGACAAACAATAATAGGCGAAACCTTCAAGTTACTTTTGAAGTTTTCTAAGTAAGTATTTTAATTTTTTTGACTTACTAATGTTCCCAAGTTTTTCTACGCAAATAACGTAATGCTTACTCAGCTCTTGTTTCGACTCCAATTAAGAATCTCTTTTGTCAGTAATTATTCTCTATCATTCAACCAAAAACGATTAATTCGGTCGAGTTATTTCGGACCATAACTTAAACCAATATAAATATTATCTTACACATCACAGGAAAATGAGCCTTATTTACGCTGCTATCACCGATTTCGTCCTAACTAAACGCACACCATAATAGCACCCAATTATTTACATGAAAACATTTTTAGCATACGTTACATAAGTGACTCGAGTACACTTACGAAAACTGATTTTCTCTAAGAAAAACTGTCACAACCAGACGCTTTGGTTCTCCGAAAGCGATGTAATAACGTCCCTGCGCTAGACGTTAAGTTTATTTAGAGCGCTAATTCCGCTGAAGGTTGAAAGAAGTCGACGTAGACGGCTATAAAAGCGATGGAGATGCCAAAGACTTATGTTAGAGCTTATGAGTTACAATAGTGTTAGTTGTAGGGTAAACGAGGAGACGTCTGATGAGCTGTATAACGTCACATTAACGCGAATTGACGGATGATGTGATTACCTATGTATAGCCCTTTTGTTGATGTACTATTTATGTATAGCTTTGGATTTTATATGGTTTTCATGTTAAATAAAACATGTCTACTTAAATGATACATTTGTAAAGAATAGAAAATAGTTCGTCGCGCAAAAGGAGCCACGTCCTTCGCCTTGCCCGGGCGACGCGGGCCCGAATCTCGCCTCGCGATCAAATGTTTTCTATTCTATAAAAATATTATAAAGCATTTGAATGCTTTAAAACGAAATATCAGATATATCTACTTAGATGCCTAACAAAAAAGTAAAAAAAAGACGTGTGGCACTCGGGGACTGCCGCGGTAAAGCCATGCTTTGCCTTCAAGCCACACCTCCGTGCCCGTCGGAGTGGGGAGCGAGAGGTTTTTTCGTTACGGAATTTCTGGATTCGGTCCCCGCGCTCAAGGCCCGCGATAGAAGCTATGCAATAGCTTAATAATACATTATGCGCTATTTAAAAAGGGTGAACGAAAGATTCGAATACGAATTTCGGCGCACGATCAATTCTTTGACTCTTTACTTTACTCACAGATATATATAAAACTACTGTATAGTTTGTATATCTGTATACTATAGATATATACTATCACTAGTAGGCAATATACACTACAGATAGTAGGTACACAACCACGGCTACTATGTTACTCGTAACTCCTACTTCTGAGAATATTTTTGCACACAACGTTATAAAACATAAAATTTTGCTTCAAAGTTTCAAACCTAACATTTCATACATTGTAGTGTGATTGTAGTGACACTTGAGTGACAAGCTGTTGGGCTTACCCTAGTTTATTCCAGATTAGATTATCCGTACGTGCTAGGTATTAATTTAATTTAAGGGTCATTGGTCTAGAAATAACACCTTACCTAGCGCCTCTATTACAATAAAAAAGTACCTATACCTTATATAGAACCTGTATTATAATAAAAAAAGTACCTATAATAATATATTTTTAATCAGACCGCCTATTCCTAACAGGCTTATGTTGTATTTCTATTTTCTTAGAAAATCAAAGTTGTCAGATAATATAAGGTAAATAAAAATATACCTACTAATAAATCATAGATGAAAAAATTGTTCCAAAATCACAGTAAGTGAGTGAGTGAGTATGAGATCTTAATTCGTTACATTATTTAATCCGATGTTTGGTTTATTAATGAAATACATTGAGAATACAATCCTGAGAATCTTTAAAATTTTAAGAAAAGCAATTGTTAAATAATTTACATATTTTTGCTCAAGTAATACGCATAAAGCGATTTATAAATACATTTAAAATCGATCAGTGAACCAAACAAAACGCAAATAGCTCATTATAGAAGCTTATATACCTACTGTAATATATGTATAATCGAATTTATGTATTGTGAAGAGGGGAAGTAGGACTTATTAATAGAATCGAGTAGGATTTATATTGAAGGAAATATTTCAAATAACATTATCTATATGAAACATCAAATGAAATTAAATGTACGTTCAAATCATTTATATTATTTTTGGTTCTTTTTGACATTCAATATGGTTGACATGCGTGAAAGAATAGACTAGTGGCAACATATTTTGCTATTTGAATTACTATTTTTATACGTATTTTATTTGTAGTATAGCGCCCGGCAAACTTCTTGGCCAAAAAGTAGCGTGGTGGGGGAAGCTTGCGCATATAAAAATGTACTAAACTTGATGCGCAAACTTCCCCAACCACGCTACCTTTTGGCCAAGAAGTTTACCAGGCGCTATACCTAAGGTAGGTATACCTTACCTTACCTTATAATATTCCTTTAAACAGCATCAATAATGTCAAAATTTTACTTTGCAAGGAGAGAGGAGCTCTTGTACCTAAATACCTTTAAATTTTTTGCTATATTTTTATATTCTGTGTTCCATTTTTAAATGCCATTCCCGCCAATTTAAAACACATTACCGTTCTGAAAGCTCTTGCGAAACTTACGTACGTGATATTTGCATAACTTACCGTAGTTTCCTACCACAGAGATTGGCGCGTTTTATATCATCTATGTTTGTACGTGAGAATAAACCTATTGTCTTTGCTCTCCATTGTTGTTTGGAATGGAAGCCTCTGGAAGTATTGTTATATCCCTCTTTTCATATTGAATAGAATCCATAAATCGTTATTTAAAATGCCATCCGTTTTTAATAGTTTTTGTGATGGAGAGCTTTTTGTACATTGTATTGAATTGTAATCAACTTTATCGTTCGAAATTTGTTTTTCTTTTATGTTTTTTACTAGCACTCCGCCCGTGGATACGCTCGTTTCATTGTTATTTCGATATATACAATTTTTGTGTTATTTCGCATGAAGAACTTATATAACCTACCTTTGTAGGTCGTATAATAAATTATGTGTTGACCAATCTTTTTTGTTGCCAAAATTCACCACAACTTGTTCGGCAATTTAGGCATATATTAATAACGCATGTTAATTTAAAAAAAGTTAAAATTGAATAACGATAGACTTAATAATGTTAACTATTTGGATAAAAGCGTTGATGGACGAAATTGTAATTGGTATTGTGTTTTTGTTTCAGGCATAAATCGGACACGATGATAACCGAAGGTCAGTAACTAAAGTTAAATTATAATACAATTATAATAACAAAGACATTGGTCACGTAGTTCATGTGAAAGTTCCTAACCAAAGCTAAGACAAGTTACTATATGGTACGAAAACATTTTTAAAAAATATACCTAAACACATTTAATAAATCAACAACATTTTTGAAGCTATGAACTATCTTGGTTACACTAAAAAAATGTCATAACTATCATTCCTTTCTCTTGCTTTTATATTCAATTAATTATATTCTCTCCTTTTATATTATACCAACTTTCCGCCCACGTTTTTAAAGAAAAACCTGCGTATCTCCTGTTCCCGTGGGATTTCCGGGATAAAACCTAACCTATGTGTTAATCCAAGTTACCCTCTATATGTGTGCTAAATTTCATTGAAATCGGTCCAGTAGTTTATGCGTGAAAAACATACATATATATACATAATTACAAACCTTTCCTCTTTATAATATGTACTAGCGGTCCGCCCCGGCTTCGCCCGTGGTACATATTTCGCAATAAAAGGTAGCCTATATGTTCTTTCTCAGGGTCTAAAGATTATCTGTGCCAAATTTCATCAAAATCGGTTCAGTAGTTTATGCGTGAAAACCATACATACATACATACTTACAAACCTTTCCTCTTTATAATATTAGTATAGATTAGTATAGATAATAGTATACCTAGATAACAAGAGGTTTTTTATTAACTAGTCTCCTGTTGTTGTCTAATATTAAATTTCAGTTCTTGTGCAAAACTCCGAGTTCTTTCAGAATAAAAATATAATTGCTCGAATTCTTAGAATTTACAGACAAAGGTTGAAACCTCATCGCGATAGAAGATTAAATTTAAAAATTTTATTAAGGTGATGAATTAATTTTTCTAACATTTACGGCCCTTTTTAAACCTTCGTAATTTTTATATTATTAAAGTTGTCGTGATGAAAATTCTTGACAAGAAAGTTCAATAGTAACACAATACGTCTACCGTTTTAGAAACATGATTCCATGATATTTTCTCGATAGAAAAAAAATACAAAGTTCTCATTGTTATTTTTTTTTAATCTCTGGCATCTTCAAAATAACAAACGTAAAGTTACGACTTTTTGGATATTAACTATAAAATATACAACCTATACGTCTACCGTGTTAGAATTTTGAAATATGCGATAGTTTTGAAATAAACAAGAAATACTTGAAAGCGCCTGACCAGCCAATATAGCGAGAGCCGCCCTGTACCTTCCTACCCCGATCGCTGCACGAGTCATTCCCGCTACGGCCGTCACACGGGGAACTTGTGTCGCTTGCGCAATCGTAAAAAAGGGTGACAACACGATAAGACAAAATGAGACAAATGGGGACAATAAAGAAAATAAGAAGAAGAAACATAAAGGTTGGAGGAAAAAGAATGCTTACAATTGGAACAAATTAATGAAGTAAGTTGGTTTTATTTTAAATTTGATGATAATTGTATTATAGACGATGTTTGATATGTACCCCTGTTTTAAGTACATAACGAATGTGTAAGATTTTTTCATTTATAGCATAAATAATCTTTTCAGAAATCAGGAATCCAGAAGGAAAATAAACCCACTGATTGTTCACAATGTGAACCCACTCCTTCGTAAGTACCTTTATTCAGTCAAAAATGTATGTTATCAACGCTCTACTGGTTTTATCGCATGATTCCATTTTTAGCAAAAAGCAACAAAGTGCAAAGAAATAAAAAATCATGGTGAACTTAGTGGAAGTATGGCGGACGTAATATGGAATTATGGAACAGGAGCTCGTTGGAGTAGTATTATATTTTAAAAAAATACGAAAAAACAAGAATTTCTTAGTAGGTGGTAGGTATGTTGTATAAAGAATTTGATGTTGATATTTATTTCATTTATACTTACTACACCTGTGCGGGAAATTGCTTAGTACTAAAACAGGTTTATATTCATATTTACATAGTAATGTGAGTTTTCATTTCGAAAAATTTTGTGTAAGTATATTAAATTGAGTTCCTGGATGATCTGGAAACACAATTGGGCCCGGAGGATGGCGCTGCAGTCACTCCTCCTAATCACATGAACCGATTTGGATGAATATTTGTGTGCACATTTCATTGTTGTGGGATGATTGGTTGATTCGTTTTCACATTAGCTAATATTATGTATTTTTGTTGTTAGAAAGTAAACTTAATTTAATGTTTATAATACATTATTATTGGTATAAATAAGCCAGTGTTCGTCTCACATTGCTGTACCTGCCTACCTATCCTACCAGGGCCTAACTTTGTTCTGGCTATTTTATTTTGATTATTTGTAATGCACATACAATTATAATAGAGTGCAAAAAATAAATACATGCGTCAATATATTTTGTGTTTTTTTTAAACAATTTTTTTATTTAAAAAAATATCATTCCGACCGCGGCTTTACCCGCGTGGAATTAGGTTATATCGTGAATCCTGTTTTATCCCACAGAAGTGTTCAGTTCGGATAAAAAGTATCCTATGTGTAAATCCAGGCAATTAGCTATATTTTATCAAAATTGGTAATGTAGTCTTGACGTGATTAAGTAACAACTAACAAAAAAATATACAAATTAACATCCAAAGTTTCGCATCAGTTTTACCGTATTAGCGATATCTTCCACTCTAGACTTTGACTGAGAAGAATTAGGGTTTATAACTTCTTTCAGAAATAGTACCTTTCATTTCTGGGCATGATGTAATATCTACGTCAGCATCAAATTCTATCTAAATCAATTCAGTATTCCGCGTAATTAGGTACCATTTCGTTTTTTCAGAGTAACAATATTTTTTGTTATTTTAAAGATTATTTATTAAACCTGTATTATTTTGTAATAAAGTAAACATTACGAAATAATAATAATTAATAATTATTAATAATGTCTAAGTAGTTGTTAAAAAGAAGATAATTTTTTGTTTATAAGCAAGAAAATAAAACCAATAAATCAACAATTAAATATATGTATAACAATATTATAACTGTATGACGACTCCATACATGTTTGTCCCGAGTCGGCCAGCGGCAGCGCGGCGAGTATGCAAGAATGACTTCGCGCACACTCGCGTTCGCGATAGCGAGCTATTAGACTCCGCCCGCCAAGCAGTGGATTTTTTTTTGTGTATCGTCTTAAACTGCACATTTTTATTTATACAATAAACGTCTGAACAACTTTATATTTTACTATCAGTTAGTTAGGTTATATATACCTAAATACCTTTTTATTTGCTAGAAAAGAAATATAACAATATTATATTAGTAGATTGGAGGCAATAGATAATTCCTACTAGGTACATATTTAAAGTGAAGAAAAGTATAGTACATAATATCATTACGAAACACAAGTTAAAACAGCACATGACAACATTGAAAGTTTTAAATATTTATTATGAGTATACCTACTTACCTCAAAAATTAAAAATATTAAATACTATATGAGGCAATTTGTATATACAATTTTGCACCCTTAAAATGTTCTTTTTATAAATTATATTCCGATATTCCGTGACTTATTAAATTCATGAACGCACGAAAAACAACCTTATAAAATTCTTCACGAGAAACCCAGCTGTAAAAGCGCTTTATTACTCGAGTAGCGAATTCTAAACACTCGAGTTTACAATTTACAGTGTAAAAAGTTTAACGAAATTGAGATTCTTTGTGGTGTTCTGTAATTCACTGCGGTGCTTCGCTTTCATGTTGCGTTGTTCCTTAGAAGGGTTCCCTTGTTTAAACTTTGACAGACTTCAACTGACCCCCATTACAGCTGGGAGCGGAAAAATGTTTCCGTGGCGAAAGCAAATGGTTATATAGAAATAGCATGAACAGAGGTTTTCTAATTTGGAAAAAAGGATTTGTTACAGACGTTTAACACTTTGAAACATTTTGTTCGTGTGATTGCTTTGGGTTGTTAAAGGGAGGAGAAAATACGATAATAATTAATTTTAAATGTGACTCTCACTGAGTGTCTTTAAAACGAACAACTATTCTGAAGTAGATATTATTTTATATACGTTTATTTACAAAAGTTATAAATTATGAAAGTAAAGAGAGCCATCATATAAAATCTTCGACTTTTCTTTTCTCTATGACTACCCGTAACCCGACATTACTCATATTTCGTTCCTCTCGAGAAGATTTTATCCATTTATCTCAAATAGGAGGGTGTTGATTGATCCGTGAGTTCGTTTAATACAAATCGAATATCATTCATGTATATGAAATTACAAGACAATAAGGGAAATTAAATTTCAATATTAAATCATCTCGTAAACATTATGGATGCATAAAATATTAGATGACACGGCAAATGTCTCCTCAGGGACATTCTGAGACCGCGTATGTAAAATTCTGACGCATATGTTAGAAATAGAGTCAGTGAAATTGCACTTTATGTTACTTTAAATAAGATTGTTTATTCTTTATTCCTAAATCGACAACTGACCGAAAACAGCTACGACTGAAGTACAAAGACTTGAAAAGCACAGTTTCGTAGACTATCGTAGAACTTGCTACGACGTTCTCATAATCACTTCTATCGCTACGAGAAATTTCTTATTTAGGAAAATCGGTTCAAAACTAGAACTTGTAGCATTAGTTAGTTTAGTAGCCTTGGTATTTCAAGGTTTAGACAAAGGTGAACACTAATCAATATTACCGTTACTATGGTGGAACCACAGGTGGAACATAATGAATAAACGTTTTGTAACTGTCACCATTAGCGGACCCTAATTATATAGGTACCTTAATGGAAAAATCATGAGAACTTTTTCTGTTTTTTTGGGAACTGCTATTTACCGTGATCTTTCCCTTAACCTATATTGTAAAGTTAAATGGCAGAAAATGGCATTAGCTATTATTGACCTTTGCGTTTCGTATACAAAGGTTAACTACGAAGCTTCTGACTTTGTGTCAGATCAAATGTGAGAAAGCGATTCTGTTTTGATTACAATGTGAAGTCGTAGAACATATAAATGTAGATTTATATTTTATTTTTACATCTCTCTGTTTTATTACTAGGCAATTCTGTGTGAATCCAAAGTACCGATTTTACGGATACTTTATAGTATCAGTACTTTCATTTGGTTAGATTCAAACGACTCTTATCTAGAAGATAACTATACAAATTCTGTAATAGTATTTTTATACTAAATTCAAATGACTCACATATAGGCACAGAATACATACCTAATATGTAGTAGCTAAACGCTACAGAACGGACACTCTCCGCCTCCCGCCAAATTTAAACACTTACCTCACCCCGCACGATCATGATTAAAATGGGCCACATTTTTCTGCAACCTGACGATACGCAACGAAGATTGACAACATTAATCAAATTGACTTAAAGTAATTTTATTATTGGGGATTTGTGATTATCGTTTTTCGTAGAAAATGGTTAGATATTTTGCTGTTTATGGATGTATTTCATCAGAATAACGCGAATTTTTTTTTACGCTAGTCACAAATGTGCCAACCATAAAGCGTTAACACACACATTTGCAGTCTCTAGTCTCTACAGTGTGACTGTCAAAACGATAATTTTGTATGGAGTGTCCGGGGTGTGATATAGGTTTAAATTTTCCTACTAAATTAAGCCTACTGGATGTCCTAGAGTGAAGTCCTAGAGTCCTATATGGAAAACAAATTTTCGTCCGAAGAATGCCACTGGATAATCAGGTCATAATCACATTTTTCATTATGACGTCACTTTCATACTCGTGGTATATCCACGATATATTTTATATTCCACGGATGTACATCAAGCTCGCAGCGGATATAATTAAGACTCCATTTGCTGAATAACTCGCGCTTCCCATTTCATGTGGAATAGTTTTATACGCCTTAATGTGACCTTTTATGTGCTAAGTGTGTTTACTCTTCAATATTTGAAGTGCTTTAGAATAAATGTAGTGATCATAAGTTTATATTTTTTTTTTTAGTTGATTTTTTATTTTAATAGTTTGCATCTAGTGATGATCTGGTAGGCAATCTTACAAATAAAAATAGATGGAAGAAGAGAAAATGTAAAAATTGTTAACTAACAGAATTTAATCAGCAGTATTACTGTAGGTATACTTTATTTTTAATTATAATAATAATCTAGTCATTAATTTTAAATTAACAAAATTTTGTTATACCTTATAAGCAGTTCTTGGGTTTCGTCATTAGTCAAATCAATCGAATATAAATCAGTCGAAAACATTTATTCCAATCGTTAAAAAGATACTTAGCGCTACTTGATTTAAGAGCTTCCACTAAAACATAATTGAACGCAATAAACAACTGATTAAAATTATGCTTAAGCTGCGTTGTGCAGAAAGTTTATCAGTCATTTTCATATCAATATTTGAAGAGAAATCTAAACATTTGCTTGCTTTGCTTTGCTTGCTGCTTTTATTTAAGTCGATTGCCTCTATTTCAATTTTTAAATGATATATATAGGGACTCCGAAGAAATACAAACCTTAGGTAACTATTCATACCTTAAACGCAATCATGAATTAATATAAAAATTATAACAGGCACATATTAAACTAGCGGTCCGCCCCGGCTTCGCCCGTGGTACACATTTACGTTTTCTCTACATAAAAACCATCCTCGTACTTCAAGTAATATAATAAAAAAAGAATTATCGAAATCGGTTCAGCCGTTCTCGAGTTATGCGCTTTCCAACACATTTTGCGATTCATTTTTATTTACGGGAAATTCGTAATTGACAGTCTTAAAAGCTTTGTCATCTCGGACACTCAATTAACTCTTCTTATAGAAATATCGTTTCTCCTGCTATCAAATTAAAGTTCAATTTTGAGGGACGCTTCAGAAATCAGGATAAGTCCTGAGATTGCGTTCCTTCAAAGAAAACCCATTCAATAAAAATGTTTTCGTTTGTGATTAATGTCAATGGAAATGCTTCTAAAATAATATCCTTGTGGTTTTTTACAAGTGTTCCTGTATAATGAGTTAATGTTCTATAAGGAGGTAATGAAGTTGCGTCAATTAGTCGCTTGAAACGAAAGGTTGCATTAATATTAAATTCTAGGGATAAGATGTTCGTGCTTACATAATAAGTATCACCTTAGTCAGTTTGAAATTGTCAAAAAAAATTACGAAATGTGATGTAAACTAAAATTTCAAAAGATAAATTATTCGATAGATTCAAAGCAAGTTTCCATTTACTGATAATATTTTCATAAAATTAAAAACATCCTCATTTCTTACGTTTATAAGATTGAGAAAGCAAATAATTTGTTTATTTTTAATATTTAATTGTACGATGATTTTTTTGTTCTAATAAATTACACAAACGTTATATTTAACTTCAGAAAGGATTCATAGCAAGGCATACATTACGAGACGCTACACAAATTCAGTGAAGGAAACAAACGATGTAAGAAAACAATTTAAACAATCATAAATTTCCTTAACATAAATCTTTTAAGCGTCTTGCACAAAGATTTATTTGACAACTCAAACCCATCATACTAATTACATATTATTGAAGAGAAAAGCGGAAGACGACGCATTATTTAAACTAGTGGTAGCTCATAACCATAAACAAAAGAGACATATCTTTGTGTGCGTGTCAAATGCATTGTAGTGTGTGTATTGTATGTTTCATGCATTACTAAAAACCAACCTTAAAACAAATATAAGTTCAGAAATATAAGCGCACTGCACTTATCTATACAGTTGTTATTTTAAGCTATTGCATAGCTTCTATCGCGGACTTTGAGCGCGGGGACCGAATCGAGAAATTCCGTAACGAAAAAACCTCACGCTCCCTACTCCGACGAACACGGAGGTGTGGCTTGAAGGCATAGCATGCAATAGCTTTACCGCGGCAGTCCCCGAGTGCCATACGTCTTTTTTTGTTTTGGTCAAAGCTGTGCAGCCTGCACGCCTGTGCAGTTAAAAAGGAGATAATTATTTGCTTCACGTATTAATTATATTGACTCTAAGATTTCTAAATTAACAAAATTTATCAGTTTAACACATGGGTAACAGAAAAATACAGAAACAGTAATGTCGCAGGCAATAAGTGTTTGTTTAAATTCAACCCGATGTAGGTTCTATAGCGTGACTATTGCGGAGACGGGTGCGAATTCTCAATATTCCTTTATTGTTGAATCGCAAATATTTGCGAAATTCAATAGATAACACTCAGTGCAGATGCCGTCTGAGTTGAGGCTTTGTATACGCGTTTGTAGGAAAGGAAATTAGCTTGAGGATGCTAAAAAGATAAAAAAAATATAATATAATGCTCTAAGTTGACTTGAGCTAAAAGTAGAGTGAGATATAGATATGAAATATAATAATATTCAGTTAATTTTTAAAATGTCCAGATGACGGGAATTATTGAAGCGTATTAATAATTGCACTTCATGCCCCTATATGATGCCAAAGCCATCGTATCTCTATAGTAAATCATTCACAATGAAAACTAACATAAAAGCTTATTGAGCGCTAGTGTTAGCATGTTGGCTGTATTTGTTGTTATAAAATTTTCATTCATTTTCTATTGTAAACTATTCATTTAATGTTTCAATATTTTTACCACTATAGTTAATCCCAAACATAAGTACCGTTCATATAAGCAAGCTGTACTCCTTTCCTAGTTGGGAATGTAACCACATTGTTGATATAAATTCCGTACTGTTCTTGAAAATGTAATACTTTAATACAAAAGTGCCAGTGTTACATGTCTCAACAGCAATAAAAAGTCTCAAGAGGACAATGCATCAGATGCATTTCACGAAAGATAAAATTTGCTCTTAAGGGAATTGACAATCACCATTGCCTGCCTTAAGTAGGAATGGTTTAAAGTTTTAAACTGTAGTAATAGCAAGAGTGTTACAATTAAGATAACATTGTATAAATTTTAATATTAGTCTGCTAACACTTAAAATAATTACTGAAGAAACTTATCGACGCCTATTGCGGCAAAAAATGTACTATCATTTATAATAATTGTTACGTATTAGAATTTGACCTGAAGTTGGTCGGTGGGACTATAGGCGTCATGTCAACAAGTATAATTTCAATTAAACAGTTTTATTTAACGTATAGTGTTTTTTATACTGTCCAGGCGTTTAACAGTGTCCTCGCCTGATACTCAACTAAACCTTGAAAGTAAACCATGTTGTCTTGTTTTTGATACATTTATCATTATGTATAGTGCACGAATTATAATAAATAGCTAATAATGGTTTTTGTTCAACATGGACTTTGTTCTCAGATACGAATCTTCTCGTATTTCACTAACTAACAACAAAATTCTCCCCATATAAAATTCACAAAAGACATTCCAGTAGCCGATGTATCGATCTGCTATTTGGCAACCAGCGGTGCCATGCGGCGCTGCGTCCTCGACACTAATGGATCTGCCTTACGTTGCTTGTAATTATGTATGCGTCTTGGATGTCGATACGTCTAGAATTTTCTATGGTGGAAATACTGAGGTTAGGAGTGATTATTCTTTGAACGGCTTTACTGGAGTATAATTGATTGGGTTATAATACATACGTATTTTTAGTAAATTAGTAAATATTATACATGACAGGGGAAACTCAAGGATTCGGAAAATAGTTTACGGCTTAGGTATTTATATGCGTTTGTTCTTTTCACTTTTACATCTGGGGGCACGGTAGTGCCCCCGCCAAGACGAGCCAAGCGAATCGCACGGGCACTACCTACCTTTTCTCGAAGCGCTTCGACGTTTTTTTGAACCCTCATAACTTGGGTTTGGATTATGCTAGATCAACAAAATTTTCGGGATATATTGTCAATAGCGGACTTATTGAACATATTAAGTTTTAATTACATTAGCTTTTATACTTCAGATTTTATTTATATCTGAAAAACGCTAATTTCGTCACTGACTCACTGATGATCATCAAAATTCTTAAGGTATTTCCTACTGTCCTAGAAAGCTGAAATTTTGTATGTAAGCTAGTATTAGCACACAAACAACAAAAAAATTATAAAACTTGTAACTTTCATCCCCCAACCCCTTACTAGGGGATGGGAGTTTGTATGAGACCTGTAATTTTAAATTAAATTTTGATGACGCTAGAGGTCTAATCTAATAATCTAAAACTTGGTTCCCCTAGATATATATATGTATAGGTACTCCTTGTTAAAAAAAAATAAAAAATTTAATCGACATATATTGAGGCATATACTTAAGATCAGATCATATAAATATGAATGAATAGAAGTTTTGCGAACGTCTCCTGCCTCTTACGTCCACACAGTAGCTAAAAATAAAAATAAAAATTGTCCTTGACAGCGAGCGTGAACATGGATTGTGAAATAGTTTCACTTGAAGTAAATCTTGGACCTTGCCATCATCATGTGGTTCATATGCCGGGAGATGGTTCCTGCCTCTTTCATTCCTTGCCATATATTTTAATGTGTGAAGAAATAGACTTTGAAGTGGCGTTGCAAGTCAGGACTGCTATTGTGCGATATGTTGTAAACCACTGGGATGAACTACAATAATTGTATACTTGTGCCGACAATGGAGAAAATAGAGAGTGGGCTATAAAAAAGGCGTCTCTGATGTGCAAGAAATACACCCCAAAAAAAGAAGAAAAAAATAAAAAAAAATTGTTACAAACAACTTACAAAAAGAAATGAAATCCCACCAAAAACATTTTCATGTAAAATGTTGCCAAGACCAGCCCATATGACTCGCACTATCAAAAAGTTATCAGATCTCATGTAGAGCCAAGCTTCTAACACTACACGCCCTAACTCTACAAGGCCTAACTTCACAAACTCTACACCTTAGTCAAAATATGTGGCTTGGCCGTTCGTTACTACAAGAACTATTGTATAACACAAAAGTAATGAACAGTGAATTAATTTTTCACCTTACGCCGATGTGAATGTAGCGAAATGGCCAAGCCACATATTTTGACTAAGGTGTAGAGTTTGTGAAGTTAGGCCTTGTAGAGTTAGGGCGTGTAGTGTTAGAAGCTTGGCTCTACATGAGATCTGATAACTTTTTGATAGTGCGAGTCATATGGGCTGGTCTTGGCAACATTTTACATGAAAATGTTTTTGGTGGGATATCTATTTTGAGTAAGCAGGAATTTGACACTATATAATAATATACAGTTATTACGTATAAAACAATAATTTATAGAGATTATCGTTACAATCCTAATGCACTGAATTGACTGCGCTTACCTACTATGACTTATAGTAAATATATAAATTTCAGCTTAAAAACTTATTGAAAATAATAATAATAATATATTATGTTAAATGACTCCTTTACTGCAACACTGCTTTATTATGCACACAAATAACTGCACACGATAATTCAGCGCATTACGATGTCAGGATGTCGTTAAATCGATAATCTGGATTTGCATCAGCAACGAAAATTATTACCAGATTTTTCGTGCCTTTGTTGTAAGGTTTTGTGTAACAACTATAGGTAGTTTTCTAAAATTTATTTAATAGATATTCTATTCTTTTAATAATATGAATTGTATAATATCAATCTGCTTCTGTAAGTTAAATTTACTGGTACTGTGAAATTTACACAAAGACAGAGCATTAGTAAACAAACACATATGTTAAAGTTGGTCCGTTTTTGGGTTTTCTACATTTGGAGTTATTGTTATTTCTGTAATAAATTAACCCTTTCATGCTTCTCGTTCATAATATATATGAAGTATAAAATTAATATTTATTATTTATGCTCCTTAAATTATCAAAGCTGTGGCAATTAACTAATGCGGTTTTTTTTAAACCTATTTCACAATCCTATTAAAACATTATATATATTAAATTCTACATTTTTCTAGTGTCAGAAATAAATAAAGTTTATAGTGTAAAATTTGTTGTATTGTATTACTTGCCCAGCTGGTAGTGGTAGCTTATAGCCTGACCTTTGAAACCTATGTCGCTGCATTAGTAACAAATATAAGCTGATATTCAAATTGCTGTTACTTTTGAAACCAATATCCCTGCAGCAGCGACATATATCCAGGGTTTATAATAATGTTCAAAATTTTCAGGCGGTGGAGTGAGGGCGGAGGCGCCATGAGCGCGGGCGTGCGCACCGCCGCGGGCGACTCCACGCCCGGCTCTGACGGCGATCGCATCACGCGCCTCTTTCCTAAGTGCAGACCGAAGAACATGCAGCACCACCACGATAGGTAGGTAATATTCTTTCTTATATTGGACAATGCTCATGCATAGACAACAAATCATATAACAATAACTTTTACTTGCCAGAAATGTGGCAAACGCATAATACCGGATCTTTGAATTGATAGGCAGGCATCTCCTTCATAGCCAGTATTGGAAGAATATTATGTAGAGACTGCCAGAAGAATATGAATTAGAGTTGAGTATGACATTTTCATAATTGCGTTGTTGTGAAAAATAGTTATCGTTTTCCACTCCTGCAATTATGTCTATAGTACGTGATAGTACTACAATTATAAGAGCATTAACACGAAGCACTTTGTCAAAGTCAATATGTCATATATTTCTAGAAATAACAGCGACTACTCAGGACTCATGAACAGTTTCTGAGTAGCTAAGAGAGAGGACAAATGCCATTACAATCATATTAGGCCAATTCTTTCAACAGTCAGCCCTTTGATTTATTACTACAAAGTTGGAATGTAGGTACGTCACCATATAATTTGACGAGCCTCACTAACGAGACGTAATATGTTATTCAACCATCGTAAAATGGACGCATAATACCAAGATTAGCATGGCTGATGGAAGTAAAGCTCGTGGTTAGGTTGTAGACGTAAATCGAAGAAACATAGACGCAACTAGGTCGTTACGTGAGGCGGCAAGTCTGAGCGGTTTGCAGCCAACACGCGAAAGGGTGATTAAACTCTACTGATTAAAACGGATTGGGGTGCGGGAATACATTGAACTGTTTGCTTTTTAGGACTTTATTGTACGTTGAAATTGGAATATGTATGAACAGGTTTTCGGTTTTTATCAGTAATTCTGGAAAACCTCAATCGTATTGCTTTTTTTCTTTTTTGACGCATTGATCGAATCCGAATTAAAGTTATTTAGTTTAAAAACAACACAAGAAGTGGTTGTTTAATCTTGTTGTCCTTTGTTCTTTATTTTAACAAATAGGTAGTAATTAGTCGCAAAAACTAACATAAAATTGGCACAGCGTTGCTGGTTTTATATTACAGTTTCCTAAAGTATACTCGTAATTTGAAGGCTTCAGTTAATCAGTGTCCAAATACTATGGAAGCGCGATTATTCTATAATCTAGTCGAGACATTCCTTAATGAATAGCGTTTATCATTGTATTATTTTCTTATATTTCTGAAGAAAAATTGGATCATCTGTTGAGATCTGTTCTTACTCTATTTTAGGTATATCTCAATGTTTATTGTATTTATGTTTGTTTGTTGTATGCAATACTTTTCATTTTTGTATAAATAGTTTGTTTAAATATTACTTTCAGACTGAATACTGCCATAGAGGGTCGGGAGCTCAACAACATGAACAACGTGTCATCAGACGAGGACCGGGATAATGACGTGCAGCCCGTCATCGTCAACTCCAAGGGTGCCTACAAGCTTAGGGATTCTAGGTGATATAATGTTTTAATGTTCGAAAGTAAGGACAAGTTAGTAGTGCAGTTCCAGTGTAAAAGTTATAAAATTTCTAAACAGCCACTCTTGGTCATATTAAATTATCGATTTTTTAGATGAATTTGTTTTTCTCATCACAAAGGACGAAATAATTGGTCAATTTAAACGTTTTTTCTTTGTATGCCTGTTAAGACAATTCATATAAATAATAAATCGTCTTTACGATAAGTACTTAAATGTCACGTTCATTGATTCGCTTTAATAACAAAATTTCTCTCAACCAGAATAATAGAAATCGCCGGAGGGAGGGAAATTTACTCCCAGAGTCGGACAAAAGCGGTGAGAAAATTACGTCACAATAACACGCATAAGCACAACTTGAGGAATAAAATAAGATCCATCAGCAAAGATGCTGCCGACTACGGAGATACCATCACAAACGAGGTATACTATCTTTATTAGAGGCCTGGAAGTTTACCTAATTATAAGGGTCAGACCGTCATTAGAGATTTGAATAGCAAATAGACAACATTCACTGGCTTGATTGGGGTTGTGTCAATGTGGGAATGCCTTTTAACTAACTTGTCATTGTGTCACCAAAATATTACATGTTGAGATTTGTAGACTATAATTAGGGACTATAATTTATTCCATTGTATCTTTCTAGACAGTTGACATATTGAAGGAACAAATAATAATACTTGTTTCTTTGAAATTACGAGTATAGCAGCACCATCTTTGAAGTTTTCCTCATTTTATTGATAAATGCTGCTTAATCATTATAGTCTTAACAACAATGATATTAATTTTCTATAACACACACATTTCATATTTCCAGATATCCTTACACAGGATAAACAGCGAGCCCAAAAAGATGATATCAAGACACACATCACCGACTTACACGAATGGTGATCAAATTCTAGAACAAACCATGGGAATACCCAAAAACAGTTCCCCCATACTCGACCCACACAAGATTGCGGATGTTAGCGCTAAGAGTAGTCCGATAGCAGTTGTAGCTGACGGTGAAGTCGTTGTCTTTGATGACAATGACGACTGGAAAGGTGATCTTGAAATTATTTCAAATAAATGCTTTAATCTTGATATTGCTTTTGACTATGTTTGTAAAATTGTTGTGAACGAAGAGCTTAATAAACTTGCTGTCTTTACTCAATTAGCATTAAACTTAATGTGTCAATTAACTGTCCAACCTTCTCCATAACTATTTTATGTTGCCTTCACACCTTTACTTTCTCCTGTTTTCACGTATTTATTCATAGCTTTTGCGTCGAGCATCCACGTTCACCGATTTGTGTCATTTATTTCCTCCCGTTAACCATATTCATACAATCGTTTTTTCTCTTTCTTTTATTTTCAGTTATATTGAATTCTGTGTCTCTAGGTTTGAGGACGGAACCAGACGCTAGTGATGACGAAATCGATATGAGTGTTAAAAGGACTTTAGACAATTTGAAAAATGGTGATAGTGAAATGAACAATAGGAGTGAAAGTGATGGCAGTGACTCGAGTCCTTCGAGAGATGACGTCAGATTGAGTGATGCCAGTCCAACTGGAGTCTGGCTTTCTGGGGATGAAGACAAGAACAGGGTTACTAGGGTAATAGGTGAATTGCCGATCGCGGAGTATGAAGGATCGCCGAGACGGTATGGCATTGGCACCCAGAAAACTCATGTTAGATCGCCGAGGCCTGGATTTCCTCAGGTATGAAGTCTGATATGACTTTCGGGTTTTCTTATTCTTTCTAGTCAGTCAGTTAATACATTGAAGACATTTTCTTCTTTCTTACAGCGAATAATAACGGAGAGTAGAGATGAAACCCCTCCACCAAGCTCAACAGCATTTGACTATTTGTACGAGTTCTCTGAAACAAGGAAGGTGCTCGAGGAATTCTTTAGATGTCCACAGCAACAGAATTCCAATGATGAAATTGTTAATTTTCAAGTAAGTTCTTTCCATGATAAATTAATTATACTTACTGTTACTATTAATTATTATTTATTAGTGCCTTTTGTATATCAGATTGATTCTTTCCGTCTTATTGTGTGTAGTTCATTAATGTCAGCACGATATTGTTTGGAAACATACCTATGCATAAAAATTAGGATTGGAAATAAAACATACTAATTCATAATTTCTTAAGGCTAGGGCAGCATAATTCAGGCTTCGATGGAAATTTCAACTAGAATTTATACATTTTTTATATGTACAATTAAGAAAATTATTTGTATTTTTCTACTCTATTTCATTCAACAACTTACAAAATCTATTAACTACTTATAAAATTTTCATAAATTTCCAGGAGCTAGACTACGAGCTCCGTCGCCAGACCCAAGAATGTCCTTCAGAAAACGGTATAGAAGGCAGCGATGTTGAATGGCCGCTCGCTGACGCGCTGCACTCGCCGCACACCGCGCACAACCATACTAACTTCCTTGGCCTACAGGTATATTATAATCCTAGTATAATAATTATTATAAGTGAGAATGTTTGTATGTTTGTTACTTTCACAAAAAAAAGACGTGTGGCACTCGGGGACTGCCGCGGTAAAGCTATTGCATGCTATGCCTTCAAGCCACACCTCTGAGCCCGTCGGAGTGGGGAGCGTGAGGTTTTCCGTTACTAAATTTCTGGATTCGGTCCCCGCGCTCAAGGTCCACGATAGTAGCTATGCAATAGCTTAAAAACTTACTCGACGGATTTGAATGAAATTTTACAGAAATCTAGGTTAAAAATCAGAATAACAATGAGCAATTTACTACGCGGTTGTACCGTGCGGCACAGCTAGTGTACACAATTTTAATATTTCTGAATTGGTTTCATAATCTTCTAGTTGGATAAGCATCTTTACTGACACTACTT
The DNA here is from genome assembly GCF_061535455.1 of Colias philodice. Lineage (NCBI taxonomy): Eukaryota > Metazoa > Arthropoda > Insecta > Lepidoptera > Pieridae > Colias > Colias philodice. The sequence continues at coordinate 1,166,664 of NC_143091.1, read as the reverse complement.
TACTTTCATTACTGTTACAAATTTTGTCAACAATAGTTATCTATATTATAATCTTATATATAAAATTCTCGTGTCACAATGTTAGTCTGCATACTCCTCCGAAACGGGTGGACCGATTCTCATGAAATTTTCTGTGCATATCGGGTAAGTCTGAGAATCGGCCAACATCTATTTTTCATATGTACCACGGGCGAAGCCGGGGCGGACCGCTAGTAATATTATAAAGAGGAGAGGTTTGTATGTATGTATGTATGTATGGTTTTTACGCATAAACTACTGGACCGATTTTGATGAAATTTGGCACAGATAATCTTTAGACCCTGAGAAAGAACATAGGCTACCTTTTATTGCGAAACATGTACCACGGGTGAAGCCGGGGCGGACCGCTAGTGTAATATATAAACTAAAATTTTAAAGACTCCCCCACGTGACAATTGTGCTTGTTAAAATTTTCTAAAAGTTTTTCGGTCATAAAACACTAATTAATAATTTGAAATACTTGCGGGTACCACAGCAACAGCGCGGGCGCTACAACGCCCCAGACATGTCGGCACTCCGCGCGTCGCACTCGGCCGCAGTGGACGCGTGCGAGCCCGACGCGCCCGACAGCGTGTGTGCGTCGCCCGCTGTGAGGGATGCGCTAGCGTTGTCGTCTGCTAGTGACACGCCTAGTGACTTGTCGCTCGCGCTTATGGAGAACGAGCTGAGCGAGATGAAAGGTGAGTGTATAAAAGGTATTTAACGTCAGAGTCGAACATGTTTCGACACGATCGCACAGGTTGCACTGAACCAGAATAAGTTCCACACTGACCGAGCTGCTTCGTGCAGCTATTTCTTCTCGAGACTGTCTAATAAATCCTGGAAAATTAAACAGAATTATTACCTATACGCATTTTGTACCAAGAAAACATTACAAATCCCCTCATAGTTCACATTTAATTTGGGAACGTTGTATCTGGTCGTAATTATTTTCCTTCGATAGAAATGTTTCTTTTATTTTTAAACGACTACCCAGTCATTCTGTAAGATTCATAACTTTGCATAAATTCTATATGTAAGAAAATATATTATATCTATTTTATTCTAATTTATATATTTTGTACTAAATAAATCTTATCAAATTTCAGTACAAATGGAGCTGAACCGCGTAGTGGGCGCGCACATGCCGGTGGTTGAAGATGGTCTCTCGTCGGGACATGTATCCGACAGTGATAATAATAACCAGATTATCACTATACCGGTAATTATTTACTTATGTAAAGTATTATTAGAGAACTTTTTTGAAGTGAAAACTTCTTTAGCGGCGTCGGGTATAAAATCTTGACTCGCGTCAGGACACGTGGCCTGATCGAAAAAGCGTAAGACGGATGTTTTTTTTTTAGCCCTTATATTCCATGCGTAAGACGGATACCATTCCAAAATATCAAACATGCTGAACGTTAATAATCAAGTTTTCACTTCTGCCGGCACTCCCGGAGTGCAACCCGTCTTTTTTACAATGCAATGCTTAAAAAATAAAATTTAGAAAGGACATTTGATTTTTTTTTTAATGCTAGGCTAATTTTTAAATTATTTTACCTTTAGTAATATACACATTTGCCTAGTAATAGACTTAAATATTACATATAATATAGGCATTAACCCGGAGAAAGAGGGACACAGAAACAAACGTTTTATTTCTTAATTTTCATGACCTACGTGTTTTTGATTGCAACATAACTATTCATAGATTAAAACATTCTTTATTTTTCTCCTGAAATATTGCCAAGTCGACGTATCCAATTCTATTATTGTGAAGTGATAACAAATTAAGAGTGTCGTATTCAGTCCAGTCAAAACCACACGAAAAATATTTATACACGGTTTCACAGTTTCTAGACGTGTTTTGTTTAGTATATTTGTCAGATAAAATTACAAATAGTGTATGAAAATAGAGTCCAAAAGTGTTAAATAGGCTATCAGTGAGATTTGAAACGGGCTGTTAATAATTTGTGAATAAAGTCTGATATTTACTCAGTCTATCTATTAAATGAAAATATACGACATAAAGTGTCAAAAGTAAAAGGGACATTTTCAGTAAGTGTTAAAACGGACCTTAAAATAATTAAATAAATAAAGTTCTTAATATAATGTGTTGTTTTTAGGCGCATTCACCGATGAAGATAGAGGAAATCGTAGATAGCGGGACAAACACAGACCCACATTTATTGTCTGATGCAGACCTGCATTCTTTGGATCCATTGGGTAAGTGATAGCGATTGGCTTCAGTACTTTATTTTTAATTTCGGTTTTAATATTTTTGGAGTAAAAATTTAAAGATAGTGTAGTATTGATAAATTCTAAATAATAATGAAGAAGCTGTTCTTCATTACGAAGCCGTCATCTCCAATATGTTCATTAAATTGTTTATGTGATGTTTATAAATTATAATACTGAACTGCTCCCAAGGCAAAGTTCTTTATTATGGGACTACAATTTAACTTCTACAGTAATATTTTATACGTTTATTAAGCATAAATCCGTTATAAAACTTAAATATTATACTAGAGTAAGGCAGAACATCGTTTGCTGGGACAGCTAGTGGCTGTTTTCCAATTACAGAGCATAATGTGACTCAATGCCGCACAATGCCGAATTATGCTGATGCTTAATTGGAACGTGAAACGCACCAGCAGGTTGCGCTAAGTTCAGTGTTGAAAAAAAATATATTCATAGAGTTAGCAATAACCTCATAAATGAGTAAATAAGGTGGTATACATAATAATTGGTTGAATAATATTTACGGTTATTTCAAGTAATTTGGATTTTGATCATTTCATTAACATTTTTTTCAATGTTTGTACCTTCATCCATACTTATATTTATTTTTTAACACAATTTGAATTAACTTTGATTATTTCGAAAAAACTACAATGAAACGAAAGCTTTAAATTGTTTTCCAACAATTAATAATTACTAACGATAAATCGATTGCACGCATCAATTCACGCGCATAACTTTTTCTAGTGCTCGATTGTGCGAAGCGTTGCTGTAGTTGGAACATTCAACATTAAGCATTATGCCGCATAATGCGCTCTAGTGCTGTAATTGGAAAACGGGGAATATTAATAATATCTGCCATTATTTTCAATGTTTTTAATATTATAAGGCAGACGTCCATCCACATAAGCCTTCCAAAAGACCGGGTCCCTTCTGGTGGTTCCCGTGTATTATAGAGAGAAACATAATATTATAAAACTAATTCTCCCCATTCCAGCGTGCAGCTCAGCCCCGCCTCCCCCCGCCCCAGCCCCGCACCGACCACTAGAACACGCGCATGCGCTCTCCCCGCACGCGCATGGACACGTGCAGCACACGCCGCATGCGCACAGCCCGCATGCCATGTCGCCCCATGCGCACACGCCGCACCACCACCATGCGCACGTGCAGCACCATGACGATGTGTATCCCAGGTGAGTAGACTTATAATAATTAAAGTAAAATATAGTGATATAGGAATAAAGTGTTTTTTGTTGGTGACAGAGTTGTCAGATATGTGTGTTTTCTTTTTTGAGTAAAAAATATATTTTTTGATGTGTGATAATATAGATAAATTAAAAAGACGTGTGGCACTCGGGGACTGCCGCGGTTAAGCTATTCCATGCTATGCCTTCAAGCCACACCTCCGCGCCCGTCGGAGTGGGGAGCGTGAGGTTTTTCGTTACGCAATTTCTGGATTCGGTCCCCGCGCTCTTGGCCCGCGATAGAAGCTATGCAATAGCTTAAAATTTTAAAATAATATTAGGGAAGATTGTTATGTCTTTGACAGTAGATCTTGTATGGCGTCGTCATATTTTATATATGTTTAGCTTACTTTTTAATAGGTATTTTACACAATGAAAATTAAATTTCACTAATCACCCACTGAAAATTATTTACACAAATTTTAAATCTATTGTTCAACTATATTTACAGAGACTAAAATTTTAATATGTATATAAGTATTCGAATTTGCGTTTCCAGGAAAAGACCAACATCAGCTCAGAGCAATGAATCTGTAGAAATCAAACCTGCGAGTGGAGATGAAGGTAATATACTTATTGACATGACTAGACATTATATTTAAAGAGAGCCGATTATTAACCGAATTACATTATTTATTTCAATCATATAAAATATAATTTTAAAATATGTACAGAAAAATAAGTCTAATTTTTATCAGTCATTCACTCGATTTTTTATCGAAATATACTTATCTTAAATAGTAAATTTGATGTCTTTGTTATAATTTTCTACGTTGCAGAACAGTAGAAACAAACGGCTTGAAAGAAAAAATATAAACATAATCTGTCTTCCACACAAAACTTAAGGCAGGGTTTAACTTTAAGCGCGGGTTCTCTTTACTCTGGTTTTGTCGTATGTCACATAGACAACTATTAAAGTGACGGATCCCTGGTTTAAAGTTAGACTGTGTAATTGTTTTGTGGTAAGACCAAATATTTTCTTATTAATAAGTAGGTATTAATTATAAAATATTATATATTCTAGACGAAGCAGACACTGATCTCGAGACAGATAGACTACTGGGACAGCAGAGAACTGACGATCAAGGATTCTTTGATGACAAAGTGAGTTAATTATTTATTACATAATTATTTTTGTTCGCAAAAACGTCTTGTCTACACGCATATTATAAAGAGGAAAACTTTGTTTGTTTGTTTGATTGTAATGAATAGGCTCATAAACTACTGGACCGATTTTAAAAATTCTTTCACCATTCGAAAGCTACATTATCCACGAGTAATATAGGCTATATATCATCATGCTAAGACCAACAGAAGCGGAGTAATGCGGGTGAAACCGCGCGGCACAGCTAGTGATTAGATATAATAACATTTCAGTAGAATTATGTATTTAATCACACAAAATATAGGTAGTTAAAAAATATCAACTTTAAAAACCAATTTAAAATATTGTTTTTTTTCTAATTAAATAAAAACATAGGTGCAATAAAAAAACTCTATCAACTTCATTATTTAATGGAGCTATAATTTTATAAGACAGGAAATGTAATATTATGTCCATTACCATTCAAATTCAAACAACATCTCAGTCTCGATTTAAATTAAAAACACATAAAATTCGTTAATTAAATCTTCCCAATTTGCATATAAAATAATAAATCGAAGGCGATGAATCAACGCGTGAAGTAAAGTCCACATTCGTCCGGTACAATGACGATAATGTTCTGACGACCTTGCCCTCAAATAAACGTCATAGATTATCTGTATCATGGGTTTCTGTTTATGTGCCTTGATGATAGTTGCCGCATAGAGGTGATAGAAAAATTTAGTAGTATGTACTTATTCTGTATTTTATAATCAATGTTATTAGAATTTTTTTTATCAAAATTATTTTTCTGTGTATTTTTTAATTACCAAAACAAACAAAAAAAAATTCTGTGATTTATCTTGTATGCATGCTAGAATATATACAGTTTAGCACTTTTAAATAAAATAAAATAATAGCATATAACTCATTTATTAGAAAAAAAGACGGGTTGCACTCCGGGAGTGCCGGCAGAAGTGAAAACTTGATTATTAACGTTCAGCCTGTTTGATATTTTGGAATGGTTTCCGTCTTACGCATGGAATATAAGGGCTAAAAAAAAATCCGTCTTACGCTTTTTCGATCAGGCCACGTGTCCTGACGCGAGTTTAAGATTTTATACCCAACGCCGCTAAAGAAGTTTTCACTTCAAAAACTTAAGTTAAAAAGTATTCATGGAACGAACATCCGACTAAACTAATTATCGAACATAATTTCAAAACTAGAACCTGCCGCATGTCACGCCTACACACCACATTAGCATAATCTTTGGCCGCCATCTGATAACTCATTCAGTCAGTGCCGAACCGCTTGTATTATCATAACGTGTTCCAATATTTATTATCTGTACTCAATAATTCGATAAATCTAATTCCATTTTCAAAATCGAAAACTGCGTAATTAATCATGACTGATGAAGAAAAGACGTTGTGTATAGAACATTCTATAGATTCCGATAGTGAAAGTCATTTAGAGAGTGAATCGAATGATTGTATGAACGATTTACAAGTGGATATAAATAAAAATGTTTATAGTGATAATGTAAACAATGAGGTTGAAAACATTGGCTCTAATGATTGTTCTAATGAAATATGTGAAACTTCGAAATTAAATGAAGAATGTGTGAATAGTGTTTCGTGTAAAAGTGAGAGTGCTAAGAAAAAGAAGGTAAATAATTTATGTTTTTATATGTTGTTAAACATTGTTTTCATATTAAAATAAATAATGTGGGTTGCATTATTATGTTTTCTATGCATTATTATTAAAATGAAATAATTATTATAGTGCTCAAAAATTATAAAGGCACTCAATTTCATGAGGTCGATTTTAAATTTTAGTGAAATCTAAGTATTTATAATATTTTTATACGACACAAGGACACAAGGATTTTATATTTCCCTTTTGATTTAATAATTTTATATTTCAATAACTTTTGTAAATTGCGATATGGATAAAAAGTAATTTAGGGTCGCTTTATCATTAATTAGTTTATTACCGTCATTAGATGATAATATGGTAAAACGTGACGAATCAACTCGTTATACACATATTTAAATATTGATTATCATTATCAATGTTCCACCAAAACGCTTTGACAGATTTTAATTATTATATCTTACTAGCTAACCGCCCGCGGCTTCGCCCGCTTTGTCTAATACCTAATAAATTATATACTCAAACTTTCATCTTGAATCACTCTATCTATTAAAAAAAACCGCATCAAGATCAGTTGCGTAGTTTCAAAGATTTAAGCATACAAAGGGACATAGGGACAGAGAAAGCGACTTTGTTTTATACTATGTAGTGATTCGTTAGGTCTAAAAAATAAGTTACAAAATGTATTTTAAACACTTAACTGTTGTTATATAGCCAGTAAATAAATAAAAATACACGCTTAGAATGCAAACATTTATCGACAATGGTTTAAAACGACTTATAATTTATCAGAATAGAATCGAAAATTAACATAACGTATACCTAATGATAATAGCAATTTAATTCAACGATCAAAGGTTATAAGGTTTAATATTGTATACAATATGTAAATGATACAATCAATATTTACCACTATTTATGAAAAATAAGTGAAAATATCATCTAATATTTTAGTTATCTTAATACTTAACTGATATCCCAAATATTTCGCTTATATAAATTAACTAGCGGCCCGCCCCGGCTTCGCCCGTGGTACATATGAAAAATAGATGTTGGCCGATTCTCAGACTTACCCGATATGCACAGAAAATTTCATGAGAATCGGTCCACCCGTTTCGGAGGAGTATGCAGACTAACATTGTGACACGAGAATTTTATATATAAGATTTTAAACTCTTTATATTCGAGCAACATGCACTACTAACGGAAATCTTAAAGACCAATTAACTAGGTATAGTTGAGCCGTATCATGGAACGTAATTTGATACTAATTGACGTTGTACTCAATTGTAGTCATTCTCTTCATGGTTATGAATTTCTCTGTTCCCAGAAAACTCATGGGTATTCTGAATATGGCTTTTCGAGTCATTATAATAACTATAAAATATATCCACATTATAGATAAATAATAGGTATCTAAAGTTATATATGCTTCTATATGTTTTCACAATGTTTTCGCACAAAAAGTAGGTACTGGACCGATATCAAAAATACGTTTTCCATTAGTCACAAAATATGTTATAATATTTTTTTTCCATCCAGGATGAGCGGCTTGTTAAGAATATTATTCTAAATTTGCTTGGAAGAATTATTTATGTGCATATTAAAACCATAACAATGTTTTTCTTAAAAAAAACTGAATACGTATGAATTGCGAACAACAAGTTAATTTTACACACCATAGCTCTAATCACTGAGTCACCAATGTACTTCGTGTATAATTGAAGATAAACCAATTGCCACTGGGTTGTAATAAATACTCTTGGACATCTTTTTAAAGACACAAATAAGGAATGACTTACAATTAATGAAATTTTCAACACGTATATCTAATTGTTATATTTTGTTCTTCACTCATTTTAAACTGTACAAGTCTTCAATATAATTTAGATAAGCTAAATATTGTTACAAGAATCCAAAGCATTAAATCTAACAATACAACGTTTTTTCGCAGAAATCGTAATAGTGTGTCAAAAAGTATGTACCCAGAAAGTTAAATCGCTTATTAGCGCACATTATATCGATCGGTGGCATATAGGCCAAAATGTTAAATTACAATTTAACACATATTGTACATTTTTACGAATATAATATTATGTCGGTACGTTATATTAATTATTGTATATCTTATACTTTTTCCCTACCAGGGTTGTCCCAAACAACAATTTGTTAAAACATACCATTTAATTTCTATTTCTATTTCAAGGGCTGGCGCAAACCAAAATCGCGAACAGTGATGCCCTCTGTGGGCTCGACGGGAACTAACAGGGAGTCGCACGCGCATGAAAACAATGATCCCAGGGACGAAGACACGCTTCATAATGGGAAGGTAATCCTAATTTCTATTATTTAAAATAATACTCATATTTTAAAGATTCCATTATGTATATTGAATAGTGCATTAACGTAAAAACATAAATTTGTAATGTAAATGATCCTAATGTATTCCCTAGTAAATAATTAATGAGAAAGTGTAGTGATCTTTTTGAATTTGAACAGATTTTATGAATTGTAGCGCACAGAAAGATTTGCATGTAGGTATATCGTGACTATTTATTAAAATATTCCAATTTAAGAAAATTCACAGAACAAAAAATCTTATCAAGATCATCGAAATAATCTACATATGATTTTTAAATTATTTCGCAGGATAAAGATGCAAAAAAGAAGAGTAAAAATAAAGAAGGTGAGCCGTTATTTCCTTAATTTTTATTAACAATTGAAATAAGTAGTATGTATATAAAAAATAAAAATAAAATTTCGAAAATTACACTAACATTTGATCTAATTTACACGCATCTGTGGATATATTTATAACGGTGAGTATTTACTATAAATACTAAAACTGTTCAAAATTACTGTACCGATTAATTTTAAATGATTAGTAAGTTATTTCTTACCTACCTTACCTTTGTACGTAGAATTATAGAATACACTTTAATACATAATAAACGTCCATCTTATTGGTAATCAACTTAAATCCGATCATTTTTACTCACGGGTCAACAGTTTACCTAAAACCAGTATTTCCAGAATATCATTATTAAATTAAATAAAAATCCATCTTACATGTTTTAACCTGTATGTTATTAAAAAGCATGTGGATCAATACAAGACCCTTTTATTGTTATGATTTTCTTTTTTCTTTGTGTTTATTATTTTTTTCCCCTATGTATGTGTGTGTTAAATAAAGAATTTAAATAAATAAATAAACCCTTTTTCCAGACATCGCTTCAGTCCTCATAGAGGGTGTATTATTCCGAGCCCGGTATCTCGGTTCCACACAACTCGCCTGCGAGGGACAACCAACCAAAGCCACTAGAATGCTGCAGGCTGAAGAAGCTGTGTCTAGGATTAAGGTTAGTGGGATAAAAGAGGTAATAAAAACACCAACACAATATATATTATGTAAATCAGTTTAAAAAAAAACGGGATTTGACCATCCAGTGTCTGGCTTAACTTTATACTAACATTCCGATATAAAAAGGTATCGTGTAGAGAGCATTGACGTACTTGAAACAACTACTCACAATACCTATTAAATGATCGTCAAAAAGCCCGGAGCGTTTTCTCATTTATTCATTCAAATTTACAACTTATTCCGTTGCAATAATGTTCAAAGTCTATTGTATCGCGCGTGAGAAAACTCTGCCTAAATAGATTAACAGACGCCAAGGCAGAGTTTTGCTTCGGACTACTAGTGACTATTTGTTTATTGTACGTCAATGGTAGAGAATAACGATTAAGGAAACTATGATAATAGGATCATAGGATCCTTGTTGTTTATAATGAGGAATTGAAAAATGTTATGTATGTTTTCAAAAATATTATTTTACTTGACAATACTACGTTTGCTATTTAATATATACCTAGTAGGTTACTCATAAGTATGAATAGTAAAGAATTAAATGTAATGTATTTTAATAAAAATGCATTATTTTAAAGCTTTATTCATGAAAATGTATTGATTATAGTCATTACTATTCAAACTTAAATAATATTATAGAGCGTTTACAACACTGTTATGAAAATACAATTTTATATAGTATCGATATATACAAAAATACAGTAACTGATGTTACTCCCGTAACAATTGGCATTCTCATAGGTACACGTACGCCCGTGTGAATCGGTAATATTGTATTACCTTATTTTTTCGTAGTTAAGAGCATGAAATTCGTATACTTATTTAGTATTATTTATTTTACATTTCCTTCAGCATTTTGAGAAGATTTAGAACAAAGAAAACACTGACTTTATAATGTACATTGTGTATGACGTGAAAATAAAATATTTAGTATCTTTTTACTATCTATACGCAATTTTATGCTCATTAGAATTAGTGTTGAGAATGCTAGTGGGATATCCTCTATCCAAATACCCCGAATTATTCTAGAAGGTACCGCTAAATCACGTGTGGCCAGCCCACTGCCAAACTATTTTCGCTCTTATTGACTTGGCACTAGAGTATTTTTTCAGTGTTCCTCACCCCTCGACCTGACCCAAGAAGATGTCGGATCCCGTATTGGCCGGCTAGCCTCCTCTGGATATCTTTACTGTCGCTTATTCGCTTAGCTCGCTTTGCATCCCGTAAGGTATGGTATGGCTTGACCGTCGCATCGAAGCTGTTTGACCTAAAACCGTAGACTTGCTCGTACAATCGTGATTGCATGGAATGTTTTACCGGGTTAACCTTAAAGATTGGGAAGATCATGAATGTTTGTCCCCGTCACCCATTTCATAGCACAGCGTAGCTTGTTCTAGTCCGATTCACACCGGCTTAGGTGGCCTATCTAACACGGGAGACGCACTAACATCGGTCTAGCTTCCGCCGCACGATATAATACCCTACTCTCAATACTGTTAAGGTTTATTTTCCGAGGTCCGCTTTCATAACGACGACGGCTTCTCACATATCATTGTCTGTGTGTGTTCGCGTTGTTTTGCTTGCTTATGCGCAAAATTTTTTGTATGAACCAATTGGCTTTTTGACATTATTTGCAAAGTATCCAGAATGTTACTACATCGAAATATTTTTTTGGTTGGTCGGGAAACGGCTCGAAATGCATTATTTAAAAAATAAATGAGCCATGTTCTCGTATTTACAATTAAGAATGCTTTCTCTTCATCGCGCATTCTGCAAATATATCAACCATTCAAAACCCAACTTCAAGCAAAACGACGCAACCGGAAGGGTGTTGTCCAGAAACGATTCAGATATACAAGCAATCTATGCCAAACTGGTTGTTATAATTCCAGTACAATGCACCAAAATGCAAACAGTTTTAGATTAGGTACTTACATACATTTGATATTTTCGTACAAACTCAGCTGATAAATGCAAACCTGAGGCAAAATGCAGTTTACAAAATAATTACATTGCTGGCCAAGCTTTAGTTTTCACGCGCAATTTCAAAAAGAGCAATTTGAGCTTTTTTCATTGCTCTCCAATTTCATTCCGTAAAAGCGTTTGCTTTTGGTTGTATAACCAAAGCAGTGGTCATCTAAAAAAAACAATCTACACTAAAATCCAGTTTTGGATTACATTGCTTCTCAAGCTTCTCACCCGCAACTATCACGCAAACAAATATAAACACTCTAAACGTAGTAAAAATGGCTAAATATGAAATGGGGTTAAAACCGGCTTGAATTACATGTGTGGCTAAAATCTAGTTATCACTCAAAACTATTTTAAAACCAAACAGACAAAATCAGCCATTGGCGTACATTACTCGTTGTAGCCAAGTTTGGCAAAACCAGTTAAGCTCACAAACAAACAGCTAAACAGTCAGCTTTGACATACAATGCTCGTTCTAGCCAAGCGTGGCAAAACAGCCCGTTCTGGCATACATTGCTCTATCTACTAGCCAAGTTTGGCATACAAAACGGCCATTTTGGCATACATTGCTCAGTAGAGCCAAGCGTGGCAAAACAGCCCGTTTTGGTACACATTGCTCTATCTACTAGCCAAGTTTGGCATACAAAACGGCCATTTTGGCGTCTGGTCGTACTGGACAAGCACGGCAAGGTATGTGAGGGGGTTAGCCGGCGTGTGCCCGCAGTGCGAGGGCCCGTACAGCGGCGTGTACGCGGCGCCCGCGGCGGTGTTCCGCCTCGCCTTCCTGGGCTCGGTCGAGGTGGACGAGGACTCGAGGCGCCGCAAACGACGCCCCAAAAAGAACATGGTGGAAGAGGCGGTCACTAAGATCAAGGTTGTTTGGTTCTGTGGTTACATGGTTTTAGTCCGTTTTAGGGCCGGCGCAGAGCATTTTTAATTGTTTAACTATTAACAACATTGTCCATATTAAAAAAAAGACGGGTTGCACTCCGGGAGTGCCGGCAGAAGTGAAAACTTGATTATTAACGTTGAGCATGTTTGATATTTTGGAATGGTATCCGTCTTACGCTTTTTCGATCAGGTCACGTGTCCTGACGCGAGTTTAAGATTTTATACCCATTACAGAAAAAGTGCTCAACGCCGCTAAAGAAGTTGTCACTTCAATAATATTCAAACGCGCAGCGCGCTACCTTTCGTATGTGATGCTTCAATGCTTCTCGGGAATAAATTGTTATTATTTGATTTGAATTGTATTTTGATGAAGACAATGTCGATAATAGTTTGACAATGTAAAATTTCAATATCTTCGCCATATCTGCGCTGGCCCTTAGTTTACGGTTTCGTAGGTTAGGTGGGATAGTTTGGTTTGATTTCGATAGGTTATTAGGTCCATAGGATCATTACATAATACGTTTTTTCGGTCATTGCTTTTAGAAAATAAATTCTTATTCTATTATAGTTTTATTCGTATGATAAAAAACACAAGCTGAATAATTAATATCTACTAATATAGTGGATGCAAGGATGAGGTTTCTTAGTAATTTATTTTTAAAGATGAAGTGGCAGGTTTGACTTTTTAAAGTTACCGATGCTTTTTATTACTTAGGCTTAATTAGGGCTTTTATTGTAGTTAGTCAGATCAGTGGTGAAAAAAATTATTAATACGTGAAAATTGTCGGGGTTCTATAAATTTAAGTACCTAATTAAATAGGACCATGATTAGTTTTATCAATACCAATACAATAGCATACCAGCAAAACACTGCTTGAAAGCCTCATAGTAATATTTATTTTATTAGATTTAATTTTTAAAAATATTATTGTGTATTTTTTTATAACTCTATAAACTCTTATTAACATTTTATTTCTTACACTTGCTTTCCATGGATAAATAGGCTTTGGTAAGTTTTAAATTTTAGTCGACAAGTTTTATAACAAATCTTACCTTGAATATTTCATTAAAATAACCACAAAAAATATCATATTCAGGCCCCCGAGGGTGAAAACCAGCCAAGCACAGAGGTGGATCTATTCATATCAACGGAAAAAATAATGGTCCTGAATACTGAACTAAAGGAAATCATGATGGACCACGCTCTACGGACAATCTCATACATCGCGGATATTGGAGACTTGGTAGTTCTGATGGCCAGGAGACGCTTCGTGCCGCATGAAAGTGATTCTGATCAGCCGAAATTGAACCGTACGCCAAAGATGATATGCCACGTTTTTGAGAGTGAGGAGGTAAGATAGTAGACGGATATATGACATTTTTTATTTAAAAATATTTATTGGTGTTATGAAATGTGTTTTAGTTAAGTTTCAAAACAATATACGTAGAATTGTTTGTCCCTTTATTGTTGGAAAGTTTGGATAATGTTAATGTTTTTTTTTTAATTTCTAAATAGCATTAATAATAAGAATTATGTACCTTTAAATTACTAATTACTACATTAAGCATCTAAATAATCGACGCTTATTATAATTATCATTATGCAAACTACAAATGTCATTTCAAAATCAGGTGCATCGTGTTAGATTACTTTTTAGCAAATAAACAAGCTACTATGGGAAAAAATGCGTTTCAGGCTCAATTTATCGCCCAGTCTATTGGTCAAGCATTCCAAGTGGCATATATGGAGTTCCTTAAAGCCAATGGGATCGAAGACCACAGCTTTGTCAAGGAAATGGATTATCAGGAAGTGCTCAACAGCCAGGAGATATTTGGAGATGAGTTGCAAATGTTCGCTAAGAAGGTATGTACAATTATTCTTTTGGTCATCAAAAGTGGGATATGGCGTTCAGTTTAGTACCATTTTTATTTAGATTCATACATTTAGAAGACTATCACGATATATTCCTCGAATAGAAAAAAAATTGTAGAGTAACTAATTTTTTTTTTTCATATTATTGGATTTTAATAACTTACCATTCAAAGTATAATATAAATTTCATAAAGAGTAAATCAAATTCTTCCAAATACAATTTTCATAACAGCACAAAGGCAAGAAATCACCGAGCGTTCACTACACGTGTACAAAATAGCTCCGTCCGTTCTTAGCCTAACCCCAATAGCCCGGTTTACACGCATACTCTTTACTGCGTGATTGAGTGCGAGGGATTGAACGCGGGAAAGAGCGTGCGTGTAAACCGGGCTAATAGTCTCATCCAAAGAACATATAAAAGAGGTTAGAATGGCAATAATTCGCCGTTCCTTTATGAACCGGTGTCGCCTGTGGGTGTCGCCAAGTCCGCGCAAGTCCGCTTACGCACATATTTGCAATTTCAAATCTAGCCAATCATAGCGCCGCGCGATCACGCGATTTAAAATGGAACGAATCATACGCATGATGATGATGTGAGCAGTGCTCATATCCTTGGCGCGTCTGCCCCGCCTACGATGCCTTTCTAACCTCTTTTATATGTTCTGTGGTCTCATCTGCACCACCATACATAGCAGCTCGCTCAAACATGAATGTTTATGATCAGGAGTTACAGAAAGAGGTGGTGGTGCCGAAGAGCAAGGGGGAGATCCTGGGGGTGGTGGTGGTGGAGTCGGGCTGGGGGTCCATGCTGCCCACCGTCGTGATCGCCAACCTGGCGCCCGCGGGGGCTGCGGCCAGGTGCGGGCAGCTTAATATTGGTGAGTTTTGGGGAATAATAATAATATGGCTTTTATGCCCGTAGTTCCCCCGCTATGTCCCACTGGTCTAAGGGTAATATTTTTCCCCGTGGACCCACTGCTATAGAATGACATGACAATTAAATGCACTTTTTACCCGTGGTCCCCTGCTGCCATGTTTTGACTATTATAGAGACCGAACTATTATATCATTATCTGCATTTCCCGTCCCTCCGCTATGACCCACCAGTGGGTCATAGCGGAGGGACTACGGGTAATACGCCGCTATTTTACCTTACTAATTATATTAATCTTTGTTTAGTCAAAATGCTTCAGCACGAAAGAAAACGACGCAAAATTTAAATATAAAAATGAAAAATAGCGTGTGTGCTGAGCACATGTGTCAGAAGTAAAACTTCTTTGGCAAGATTCAAAGATATCAAAATTGTCGCCTTACTCGATGATGTGACGGTATTGTATTCTAGCGGATAAGCCTGATATCATGGATAGCAGGATTATGTTTATAGATACCAATTTGTAAATATTATTGTTCTTATCTTTCGCGCTTATAATGTTGTATTAAAACATTTTATGGTTATGGATTACTTTCTGGGATTTTATCAGATTTACTTCACATGTAATAATATATTGTCGATTTATAGAGTACTTAATATGTACTAATATATAGTCATATTGAATTCATAATCAATTCAAAAACTATTCCACCAAAAGAAAAAAAATATTTCTGATGCTCTATTACATGTCCAATCCCCATCAATCCCCACCAAATAAAATTTCGCCAAAAGTTCAAACGTTATGTTAAAAAATAAATATGTTATCATCCATACATAAACTTTCAACAGGAGACCAAATAATAGCCATCAATGGGGTCAGTCTGGTCGGTCTCCCGCTATCCACTTGCCAGACATACATCAAAAACTCCAAGAACCAGACCGTTGTAAAATTGACCGTGGTTCCTTGTGCTCCCGTTGTGGAGGTGAAGATCAAACGACCAGACACTAAATATCAGCTCGGTTTTAGTGTTCAGAATGGTGTGGTGAGTGAATTTGTAGTATAATGTTTCAAATTGTTTTGTGTGTTTGTTAAAACTTAGCTTATTTGTTAATGAATTTATAAAATAGAAGCGCACGGCTAGTTGAATAAGTATCTAACGTGGCTTCCAGGCTCATTCTCTAAGTCAGATTGTTGTTTACAGGATTTTCAACATCAACAGTAAAAATAAATCACCACATTACCTATCTCTACAATCTATGTTCTCTTATATCTCATTACTATCTAATATATCTCTATGTTCTTCACAATATATTAGACTTACAGACACTTTTTTATTATTTAACACTTCTTACTAATCTTCCTTTGAAGGCCATAACACTGTAATTTGATGACATACTTTTACTTTTTACACTTTTATCTAAATTTTGTAACCCAAAAATCCTGACTTATACCAATTTTAATTTCTCAATATGTGTTTTAATTTATGTACAATTGTGTATAATTTATCAAAATTATCAACTTTAGTGTGCAATTTTTAAAATAAATTCACAGATATGCAGTCTCCTCCGCGGCGGTATCGCTGAGCGTGGTGGAGTTCGCGTCGGACACCGCATCATAGAAATCAACTCGCAAAGTGTGGTTGCCGTACCTCATGAGAGGATTGTTAACTTGCTCGCTACTTCTGTAGGGGAGGTATGGGCAAAAATGCTAAAGTATTAAATAATATTTAAAAAATACAAATAATGTAACTGGATTTCTGTAATTCTAATTGAAAGTAGTAGAGAAAACTTTAAAGATGGTGTAGTTTGTGCGAGTGGTAGTGCGTGGACACCGAATAATTCAGATGTATGAGTATAGTAGGATATAGCCGAAAACAAATGTAGTGTGGAAAAAATAACAAAAAAAGTGGGTAGCTATAAAAAAAATGGAAAAAATACTGGAATTAAGAAAAAGTTGGGTACATTGTATAGTGAACAGTTTAAAATACTGAATTTTTATAATATTTTTAATAATCCATTCCTACTTCCAGATCCTAATGAAGACGATGCCCACATCAATGTTCCGACTGCTCACCGGCCAAGAGAACCCCGTGTTCATATAACGCGAAGTGCCTCACTACACAATACACACCTTTATTACATTTGGAATTAAATCGCTATTTCTATACTCGAATCACGGAAACATAGTACATTTAATGCTAATTGGTCCTTCGAGGACGCTTAAAAATTAAACACTGGTGAAGCATTTGTAATTTTATATGACACCCGAATCTCGCTTTCGTAATAAACACCTAATAAAAATGTGTGCGTGTACTAGTGTACACACGTAAGAAGTGAAACTTCTTTATGACCTTATTTTCAAAAAATAATTTACTATATGCAACTCGATGATATTATATATATACAAACGCAACTTTACAGAAATACGTCGAATCACGCGTGGTAGGGATAAGAAAAAGATGACGCGTAACGGAAAAATTTCACGCGAATGAAAAAATGTTACACTCAATTTTTTTCCAACCCCGATAAAGAAGTTTCACTTCAATAAAACATCATGTATTTGATAAAGCGTGAAATGCTGTAACGGACTCGACAATATTTACTTAAAAAATGTTGTGTGGTTTTATGAAACCACGGTAAAAGTGAAACTTTCCGAACACTGCTTTATACCTACTCGGCAGCCGACCGTCACGCGACATGCGCTACACAGACCAAAAAGTTTGAGACGATGTAATAAAAGTTTCACTTTAAAAATCACACATTTTGGTGAATTTCCAGCAAGCGATTTAGTGTCCTAAAGCTGTGCTATAATACTCAAAACAAAGGCTATACAATGTGATGTCTTACTTCGGATCGCTTATGCTTAAGTGGTTAAGACTAGATCTAAGGTGTATATTTAGTCGGTTATTATTTGCTATCAATATTGTAATAAATTTTTTCACAATGGTTAATTTTGATCTAAAACTTGCCTGTTTTTTACTTGCCCAAAATTGAATTACTTGTTTATAAAATAATTTCTTTTGGTAAATTTTTTTAGTCATTCAGATGAAGTGGAAATTCTGCACTATATTATGTCTTTATTGGTAGCAAATATAACTATAAAAATTATCATAACAAATGTATACATACATATTATTCCATTTACTAATTTATTATTATACGTATAAAATGTGAAAAACTCATATCTGCTTAGATATTATTAATATAAGTGTCATAGTTATGCTATATTACGTTTTCCCTCTAATCAAATTTGATGCCATTTTTGCCGCGAATTTTTATGTTTTTTAAATTTTTATTTAAAATTATTGGTTGTGTAACAATATTTTGTTGTTTTATATTTAGTTAAGTAAACGATTGCCATATTAATATTAGTTATTTAAAATTTTGATCATTCCATTACTATTTTCTCTTTTAAAGTCCCTCACCGTGCACCATAGTTCAAATAAGTTCAGATTTTAAATGTATAGCTGAAGTAGGACGGACGGGTCTTGATACTCGCTGGTAAAGTATCAAAGTTATCCGCGACTATACCGAGACCATGAATCTCAAGTGATCATTGATAAATAAAGAATTGATTAGCGGATAGTATTAATAATACATTATTTCGTGTAGCGTTTCAAAAGATATGTCATATTTTGTAAATTTTATAGTGTGGCTATAGCATTACTATATAATCTATGTGTTTCATAGCTAAGCTTAGCGCGACAAGGTTTATTTATGTATAAAATTATTATTGAAATGATATTTTCAAAAGTGTATGATGTAATTCGTGAAGTAACCCTGATATAATGCTTTCTTGTATTCTCAATATTCTGATGCTTGGATACAATTTTATTTTTCATTCTAAAAACACCGATTAGTCAAACATTGTGTCTCTGTTACGACCAATAACTTAGTTTTATTTTTTTTAATTTTAGAAAACTTTGTTTCTGTTGAATACCTACCACTTGATATAATTTAAATTGAACACTTCTATTCCCACCTAAAATCCCGCTAAGTATATTTATAGACAATACAGTCTGACATGTAATTTTGTATTGCTAGCTGTTGTGAATAAGATTTATTTACATTGAAATAAACAGATAATAAATAGCATTTTATTGTAAAAGCTGGTATATTGTAGGTACACTATAACATGTGAAAAACTATTGTTGTTCTCATTTCTAAGAGTATTATTCTAGTCTGCATTAAAGTTAAGAATAAATTGAACAAACTGAGGTTGTATTTTATTTTTACCCGCCATTGTGTTAATGTTAATATGAAATGTTTTTAATTTCTATTATTAAATTTTTACAATACAGAACATTTCAAATGAAATGATATAAAACTGAGATATAATAGTTTTAATTCTTCAAAACGGTAAGCTAGTATTGCGTATTATGATGGATAAATGAAATGAACTTATCCTACTAATCCTACTTCCTACTAACTAATATTATAAATGCGAAAGTTTGTGAGGATGTGTGTGTGTTTGTTACTCTTTCACGCAAATACTACTGAACCGATTACAATGAAATTAAGCACACATAATATAGAGGGTAACTTGGATTAAAACATAGGATAGCCGCATAGTTCCCGTTCCCGTGGGTATCCCGGAAATCCCACGGGAACGGGAACTATGCGGCTTTGAAAACGCGGGCGGAAAGCTAGTTCTCACATAAATACTTTAAAGTATATGGCAATAAGTGATACATATTTTATCTAACTAGGTAGCTATTAATATAACTTATCCCGGCGCGGCGAATGATGATCCCTATGACAGTTCGTCTTAGTGATTGCTCGTATGATGGGTCGTGTCGATACTTTACTATTTTATAGGCAAAGGCGTGGTTTGCATTCAGCCACGTCGGTAAACATGTTTTTATAAATATTATAAAATGAATTTTTAACTAAAATTTTTAACGTCTTTTATGTTGTTGTTGTATTAATTTAAGTTTTTTGCATAGATTAAGTAGGTTAAAGTAAAACGAAAGTTTTCCAAAACATAAAAATTCGCCTTATCATTTTCACGTAATTTTTAACCCGTTTAACACAGTGTATATTATTTTATCGTGAAAATGGAAGCCCCCATTTAATTTGTCTAAAAAACTTATATTATCATAGGTAAGTAAATTAACGCGAACGGTAATTAATTATGCTGCGAACTTCTGTTCCATTCAATAGTGAATGAACTGAAGCTTAAGCATGGAAAAAATGTGATCTCGTTTCCATTATCGAAATTTGTTTATCGATACTTTCCGCACTAGTCGATAAATGCCAACGATGTAAATTTTGTAGGACGTAAACGTAAAGTCAGAGTGATATAATTTCTCGTAAATGTTAAGAATTGTTATAATTCCAACAGAATATCATTGTTATGGCATAAAGCTACGTAAAAAATAATAAATGCCATTTTTAGACGCTTCCAATACGTTTCTAATTTAATGGTGACGCCATTACAAGTTTGTCTCTTGAGAATAATTGTCAGTGTCATAGGGATCATCATTCGCCGCGCCTGGTATAAACCCATGGGTGGTTATACACTTTTTATCAATGTTCGATGTTCTGTTCGGTGTATTGCTCTCACCAAATGTGCATTTACCTGTAACATTTTGTTGTACTAGAAAATATAATGAAGAAGCATTCGCTATTTCTTATTAAGATGTTACCGAAATACGCTCATTAATTGACTTATTGTACATACGCTCTTAAATCAGGTGGCTAACAAAAAGTTGAACATCAAGTTCGAATGGCGGTTCGTAACAAGTTCATAACTTTGTAAATTTTACAATCAGCGATTGCTTGAGGATCTTTTACAAGTAATTGCTCTAGGATGTAGTGTATCAGCACCCTTATAAAAAAAAATGAGTCAAACCTCAAGACTGATTATTCTAGCTGTTTTAGATACAAAAAATATATGAACCACTGTTGGTAGGCATTTCTCCTCACTGTTTCTTTTTTACAAATAATTAAATGCAAACTAGTTAAAATTTAGTCTGTAAAATGCTTGTGTAGTGTTCTGTGTTACCAGGTGAAGCTATCTAGGTAGTATTTAGGTTTTATTCAATGCCTGTGTCATATTTCTTCAGATTTGAATACATTGGTTAGTTCATACATAGATACATGACTTCCAAATTTCTGTTTACATCAATCAATCATCAATCAATTACCAATTTTAACAATAATTTACCTTAATTACTTACCAATTTTAAATAATAAATCAAGTTACGAATTTGCTGTTACGCTTTTCTAAATCTTAGGGCCTTATCATACTAGCGGTTTGGTACCTAGCGGCTGCGAGGCGGGGGGGGGGGGGGTAGCTGCGTACCGAGGACGTCGCGGAGGCGTTGCAAATAGGTACTTTACGTTTTCGTTGCGTGTTTGTAACTAGCAAATTATCGACGTTCAATACACTACAAACAAACACCGACTATGAAACGTAGCGTCATCTCTGTAACTCGGCGTCGGCCGTCGACCTCTATTTTTGCATGCAGTGATGGCCATAATGATAGAAAATCTATGCCATATGATTAGGTACTATATTATGAAACAAATTGCTATGTAAAAATATTAACATTCTATTTAAAGCAATACTAGAAATTAGTACCTACCTATAGATCGAAGATATATAATCTTTTATCTTATCAAATTGAAAAAAAATAAAGTTGGCAACACAGTTGATCTCACAGCAACATTATGTGTATGTATGCTAATATATAACATTGTTCTTCTCTAATGTCACATAATTATGTGGCTTACTCTGGTTAATAAAATGTAAAATTGAGTACAAATGTCTATAACTACTTCAATTAAAATGAATTATTTATGCTAGTCTTGGTAGTAAATAATTAACTCAGCAAAGTCTGGCAACTGGAATTGGAAGAAGTCATAGACAAAAATCTTGTTTAAATCTTGTATTAAATTATTGTTTCTGCATTCACATTTCCTTCTCTCAGTAGTTAGTATGTACCTACATTCATCCAATTAGTGTTAAGTTTATTTAACTAAATAAAGACATGAGTTAATTGATTAAAGATAATCCCTTTACTATTCATTACCAGTCATATTTGTTATTATAACCATATTCCATTCCTATTATAAAACCAAAGCACAAATCACTGCGATAATGAAGCCTTTGAAATGATAAAATTGGATAAACCTAACGTGATTTCTCTAAGGCATAGAGCATGTTATTGTTTATGCATGTAATTCACATAGGGATATTAAAATAACCGTTTCACACATTCACAAATCAGCATCATATTATTGTGATCCAATTTATAGGTAGTTTGAATAAATCTGTAGGTTAGCTGGGCATTTCCATGTCTACAGACTGAAAACAAACAGTATTACAGTATTTCTTGCATTTAATTTGATATTTATGTTATCCAGTTACACTAATATTATGTTCAGAGTTCTTGAAGGCAAAAATGTCAAGAAAAATTACATGGTTCGGTTATTCCGGGAACACAAATCTATTTTCTAGTTTCTAGCTGTCAAAATTGCACACAAATATTTTGTAGTACAATTAAACATTATGCAAAATTCGTATTGGTTTACCATACTGATGTAGCATATGTGAATAAAGTTCAATTATTATGGAATAGTCCAATATTAAATTTCAAATAAAAATTATAATTTCAATATTACTGTAAATTCACATCAAATTGACTTGTCTGCTGTAAACAATCAAGTCAATTTCTAACATAATAATAATAGACTTTTTATCAATTACATTACATTTTTCCTACATTGTTGTTTTGTATAGAATAACCCAGTTTGTCAGGATAAAAATAACCAAATGACACATCTGCAGCGCTGAATAAAATACAAATCTTCATCTAACCTTCACCTATGACTATTGCCACTATAAATAAAAGATAACATAAATAAAATAAGGATTAGCATTTGTATATTATGTATTTTGAAGTTGCTCACAAAGCCAAATTAAATTTACATAAATACAATTATAACTTTTATACAAGTAAATAGTACATATAAGATTCACAGAAAAGAAAAAACATTATTGAACACTGAAATAAATTAATTATTTTCCTTCCTCTAATAATTATCCAGTATCAATAGAGATCAGGGAATTGATGTTGCATTAATATAGCACTTAAAATTGATAAGATTCTGGCAAAGGCAATCAACTTTGTGACGATACACACTATCCTTTGTATAAAATTAACCAAACTTCATAACCATGAATATATACATTACAATAATCTCCCGGTGTTCTTTAAATTTGCTATTTTATTACAGTAAAAAAATATGCATACCTAATATCATAATGAAGCTACAAGTGAGGGGAAACAATGGGCTGTCGAATCGTGCCGAGACGAGGACTACGTTCAGATGCAAAAGGTTAACCTGAGCACACCGCGGTGACACAGCAATTACCTCAGCCGATTTATTTTTTTTCACAATTGTCTCTTCACAAGTTACTGGTCTAGGTTGTAAACATAACTTGCACTCTTAAATCATGATAATAATATAATTATGTTAGTTTCTTCCACTATTCTCGCGTGTGGGGAGGCACTGATTGCGACGGCGTATGCTCAGTTGTCCATGGCATATCTCCTTGTCCACTCCTTGGCGTTTCGAATTGCCTCGATTTCGTTAACTTTCCAAAGTTCGGCTACGTCGTTTGCGAGGGGGTCGTCGGGGTTAGGCGCCGATAGTAACGCCTGAATGGAAAGGAGAACGGTACGAATTTGCAGTGCTGGGCTCCACTTATCCTTCAATATATCCAGGCATATGCGACCCAGCCGGTCTATGTTCGGGTGATATATTTTCGTTATAAATCTAACCTTAGGCGCTGACATTGGATAGTCTTCTGGCAGGAATAGTTCTAATTTGAATAGTCCTCCTTCGAACGGTGAGTCCTCTGGGCCGGTGACGATTACGTGAAAATAACGCGCATTAGTCTCGCTAGGCACCGCACTTATTCCCGGCACGGGTTCTTGCATCAATCGCTGTGTCTCTTTGATTATTCTACGTGGTAGGGCTGCCATTTTATATATGCGGTCTAGCGCAATTTGTCAAATGAAACAAAGTAATCATATAATTTCAAAAAGTATCTAACTGTCTCTCCCCTGCACGTGTGTATAAATATCACTGAGGCACGTATTCCAGACAATTAAATTACAGCAGCATTTTATCCATGATATTGCTGAAAACGAGATTACAAAAGCGATGTTACAGAGCTCACTTCAATTTTTAACTATGAAATGTCATAGATAACACATGCGTTTTTCATGACTAGAATATTACATATTACAGATTAAATAGAAACTATTTATTTTTTTAGACTATGTTCATAAAATATATTAGACGCTATTAGAAATATTTTGTTATAAAAATTGCTATAATGTTTATTAATTTATATCATGTAAACGGTTGATTCTGAATTACAATTAATCTCAATAACTTAAAATAATTTTTTTGGTCGATCGACTGGTTTGTTTTATTCAAGAACGATAAGTAAGATCTTTCTTAATTTTATATTCCATATTTTTATAATAGTCTGATTGATGATATAATGGAGCATGATAAAACTCAATTTGTTCTGTATCCGACATTACAATACCAACAATAAAATATAATAAATGTCTATGGTATGTGTACTGCCATTTTTTTAATTCTTTCTTTTTTTCATATTGGCAATCATTCATTTTAAATTATTGATTCGAAAAAATCACACGAGATGGCACTGATCTATAAATTTGATGACAAAAAAAAACGTAATGTAATTTAGTGTAAAACAAATTTTATTTTTTCACAGTAAGAACTAAGAATGTTGAGTTATTGGTGGATATCACCACCAAATAAAATATGTGACTCAAGAATAACTGTGACTTTTATGTTCTTGAGTTTTTCTGGGTATAGAGGCGCAGCTTCTTTGTCAGCACTAGCGGCCTTTCTACTTTCTGCGGCAATGCTATGACAAATAAGTACAACTATGTTTTTGGCTGAACCAGCCGTGATTGTTACACCACATTAATTGTAAAACTAAGTATCAATCTGAGCAATAATAACTTGTCGTTTTTTAATAATGCTTGATTTCAAAGATGGAGAGCTTATCACAGTTTGCACATCACACAACACACTTCCACAATTTGCTTTTCTACCTTTTAAGTAATTTTTTTTTAAGTTGAGTTTCAAAGAAAATCTTTTCGTTTCTTGACTTACCTCGTTATTTGCTCTTTAGTGTGCAGTGGTTTAGTAATTGAAGATTAAACCAATAATCTTCTTAATCTTCTTATATATAAAAATGAATCGCAAAATGTGTTGGTAAGCGCATAACTCGAGAACGGCTGAACCGATTTCGATAATTCTTTTTTTATTATATTCCTGGAAGTACGAGGATGGTTCTTATGTAGAGAAAACGTAAACATGTACCACGGGCGAAGCCGGGGCGGACCGCTAGTCTTATATATAAAAATGAATCGCAAAATGTGTTGGTAAGCGCATAACTCGAGAACGGCTGAACCGATTTCGATAATTCTTTTTTTATTATATTCCTTGAAGTACGAGGATGGTTCTTATGTAGAGAAAACGTAAATATTAAAAAGTAACATACGTAAAAATATGATTTACATACCTACTCACAATAAAATTATTATATGATATGGTAAAAGTTATAACTCGTAAGCCGAACACTGGCAGGACAGACAAGGGAAACAGATTCCGAATCCGAAAGATCAGAAATTAACTCCTTCATTTTGTAAAAATTAAAATGGGATACTTACCCTAGCTTGAGTCGGGGTATATTACTATTGGTATATACCTAATTAGGATGACATTGAATTAAATCTATACTAATATTATAAAGCTGAAGAGTTTGTTTGTTTGTTTGTTTGAACGCACTAATCTCGGGAACTACTGGTCCGATTTGAAAAATTATTTCAGTGTTAGATAGCCCATTTATCGAGGAAGGTTATAAGCTATATTTCATCACGCTACGGGCAACAGGAGTGGAGCCACGGGGGTGAAACCGCGCGGAGCAGCTAGTAATATATAAAAATGTAAAAATGAATTAGGTATAACGACAAGAACATACTTATGTACAACCATTATTGTTTGTTTATTTTTTGTATTTTGTTATTATGTTAAATAAATATTATAGGACATTATTACACAAATCGACCAAGTCCCACAGAAAGCTCAATTAAGGCTTGTGTTGTGGGTACTAGGCGACGATAAAATATAATACATTTAATAAATACATATATAGATAACACCCAGACCCAAGAACAACAAGTATTTGCTAAGTTTTGCAAGCTTTGCCAATTAGTTCATCACACAAATATTTGCCCTGACCGGGGATCGAACCCGGGACCGTCGGCTCAGTAGGCAGCTTTACCACTGCGCCAACCGCGTCGTCGAGTTCTAACTTACTTCTGCTCTAGCAGAGGATGAAAATTACCTAAGGCCCAGAAAATCATTTATTTCATTCTACCCATAGCTACCTTACTACTGGCCAGTCTACCTATAGTTATTTAGAATAAGTAATATGAAATTTCTTCATGTTTCACGAGAATGCAGTAATAAAGTAGGTATTGTGGTTTTACAACGATATTAAATTTACGTTAAGCTTTTTATATTAAGCCGTAAAGTGGACATTACACCTAAATCTCAAGCGCTCACTCGTAAAGTTATGAAGCGATTTTTGTAAGGCGAAGCTGTAAAAATATAATTCGTAAAATATATGATACCTATTATACCTACAATTAGAGTAGGTAGGTATGTTAAGATCTGTGCAGAATATTGCCTATTTTTCTTATGGTCTTACATCCGAATATAGGTCGACCTTCACCGGCGTGATAATAGAATGAGACCAATCTTATAATAAATTAAGTCTATTAAAAAATCTATTAAAGATGGGTTGACTGAAAAAATCCTGGACAGGATATTTTTAGTTAATTATTAATTACTCGTTTGTTTGAACGCACTAATCTCAGGAACTACTGGTCCGATTTGAAAAATTCTGACGGTGTTAGATAGCCCATTTATCGAGGCTATAGGCTATAATTAATATACATATTATAATCAGGCTAAGACCAACAGGAGCGGAGCCACGCGGGTGAAACCGCGGCTATAGTTACATTATAAGAGTGAGATTTTTATTTTGTTTTATCTGTTTAAATTTTGATTTGTAAGCATTTTTGTTTAAAGTATTCAATACGAAATCATTTGGAAAATATAACAAATTGACGATCTAAATGAAAATTTGAAAGTTACGAAATATTTAATTCAATATTACTATATTCCTACATAGGTATTAAATAAAGCATAATATTATTACAGTAATCATTCTAGTTATTAATTATCAATATAGTTAATTACTCGCTACAGCGCGCGTAGCAGTTTGGCAATTATTTGGTATGCAGATAGATGGTCTGGAATTGCTTTAATGCTATTTTGTATCAGGTTCCACAAGAAACTTGTGTTGAAGTCTACCAGCGTTGTATAAATCCAATTTGTACTCAAATTTAGATAATATCTCAATATAGTTTATACTACATAGGAACTACTGTTTTACATGGAAATAAACGGGGAATGAACATGAAAAATAAAAACAGTATTTCATATTCTTGAGTAAATATATTTTTCTTTTATATAAATATATGTATACTTACATAATAATATAATTCAGGTTATATTAATATACATGATTTTTATCTTTATGTAGGCAATATGGCAATATAGCTAAGTCATTTAGTAAAAAAAAGACGCTTAACTATACAGATAGATATATCACGTGCTCGAAAAAAACATATAACCGGCACTTTTAAATTACCAAAAACAATAAATCCATTATATCTTTACTCTATACTCTAATATAGAAAGTAAACAAAACGGCACCACAACAGAAAGCAAACAAAAGTCACCTCTATGGTCTACACTCTAATATGGAACGTAGACAGAAAATCCGGCGCTCTAACGACCACGTGTTCGAAGTCCATAAACGACAGTCTTCCATCACCATCCACATCTGCTTCATCCAGCACGCTAGCCACGATCTCCTCCCGCTCGTGCTGCTGAAGCTCTCCCTTTGTGAGTAACTGGGTCGCTTCTAGAAGGTCCTCCCGCCCGATGTACGTGTCGTCGTCCAGATCGTAGATACGGAACGCGTACCTAGGAAGTTAAAGAATATTTTATTGTAAAAATTGTGAGAAATAATGCTATTTGAGGAGTAAATTGTGGTGCACTAAATTTTGACAAAAACATAGTTGATGCGAAAAAGCGAAAAATTTACCGGGAACATTGTAAAATCGAATAATATGATGCTTTAGTTAAATAGCTCTAGGTTGACATGTTTTTTAATGAAGTGGCTTTTAGAATTTTTTTAAAAAGATGTCAATAATTTGGGGAAAACAAGCATTCTGTAAATTATTATCAGGCAGGGCAGGGATGCCTTCTTTTAAGTTTTAATATTAAAATAATATTTAATATAAAAAATGTCTTGTCACAGAATTATACACAAAACACAATAATGAGTCTCGATAAAATTGACAATTAGTATCACAAAATTGAACGCTAACAGCAGTATATAGTTTCGAACTCAATAAAGCAAACGAAATTGCTCATATCGTGATCAATATAACATTCCTGTTACGCAATGAGACGATATATTGTACCATTTCTGCAAATCATTCGTTGTAATTATCTCATTGCTATCTGATGGAGTTTAGTGAAGTGGTTGAGATATGGGTGAACTGTATTAGTTACGAATAGCTTAAGGTGATTGCAACGATCTGTTCCCAGCCAATATCCCGCTAGATGGCGCTGAATTCTACATTTCTAGTTTATTTGAGTTTTTGCGTAATTGGAATAGTCATCAAACCTAGGAATAGTCATGGCGGTTACTGAATATTATATTTTATTGAAATATGTTATATCATTGCCTTAAAATCCACCCAATTCGGTAAAATTATGCGTTTTAACATCTGTCATTGCATACAGGGTCGTTTACACACACAGACGTATACAAAAATGATAAAGATTTAACTCTAGATGGCGTGAATGTAAAGCGCGTCACACACGGTGAAGATACTACCTATAATATTTTATCTAATCTAGTAATATTTTATATTACAGTATCTTAAGGTATCCGGTATCAGCGTTCTGACCATCATTTTTCTTTTTTCGCTGTAGAACCGCCATCCTGTTACAAATGACCCACAAAGGAGAATGACCACGGGTGGTATCGGTAAAATTTTAGTTGTGCCACGTATTCGTTATATTGTTAATTCCTATTTGTATTTATAATGATCATATGTATCAATATTAAGTCTTAATTAAACCGGATAAATTGAAATAATAGTAAAAGTAAAAGTTTTTCTTTTGAAACATGTATGAACTTTCGCATTAGTAGGAAGTAGGATTGTTATAAAAATAAAAGTTATATTTGTTGGCGTAAACTATTTTATTGTAATTTTGGGAAATAAATAATGTCAAAATTGATTACCTACAATAAAACGCAGTAATTTTATTTTATTACCTACATTACACTATTGTTTTTTTTTTTATCAAAACATGTATTTGAAGTAGCAAATATGATATTATGCTGATCCAAGCATTTTCACTCAAAACTAATATCACTAATGATTTGTAAAAGTAAATTATTTCAAAATACATTTCATAACCAACAAGTAAGAATAATTATTCATACAACAACAAATCAAAAACACTATTTACTATGGAAAAAAAACCAGGAAGGTGAAAAACATATTTACGATTTCGATGCACTCGACTTTTAGTAAAATAATAGGTAAAAATATTATTATGGTTTTGATCACAGACATATCTGTGGTTTTGATTTTAGCTACTAGCACAGACTAATAATAATATACTACGTATACAACTACTAGTATCAGAAAGCTGCGTGTTCAATGCACGTCGGGGTCCCACAACTGTGGAGGAAGGAAGGTAGAATACCTCCATCGAATAAGTGAAGTTTCTCGACATACTTACTCGATTTGCCGGCCGGCCTCAATGAAGATTGTCCGAAAGTTGTATATGTGCTCTGTAACGAAAAAATTTCGCTAGCGCGATTCAGAGTGAGGTGTCGTACAATATACCTAATGAAGTTTTTCATCTTTTTATTTTACTGCAAATACAAAATAAAAATTAAACAATGGTAATGTAAATTCTAAACAAACTACTACCAAAATACAATTAGAACAAAAATCATTTGACTTGTTTATTTCACCCAGAGGCCAGAGGCGGCTCGTGACAAAATTGTATAGGTGTTCACTTGAAATAAAACAACGAAAATACAATAGCGTTCGGGATGATTTATTACAAAAAAATGAGCACCACATTTTATAAATGTCTATAACACTAAAAATTACAAAGTACAGGCTATTTCAAAACGAATTCAATGACTAGGTATCAATAATTAGTAAATCACCGAATTTGCATTCGCGAGCGTAGGTATCCATAGTGTTTGTCACTGACGGTCACTGACCTCTATAACTTATAGTTATAGAGGTCAGTGGTGTTTATTGTGTAAACATGTATGTATTTGAGTAGTTAGTAGCATATTATATTCTGAATTTCTGATCCATGCCTATTCACTCAAAACTAATAACACTAATGATTTGTAACAGTAAATTATTTCAATAGGTAGGTATTTGAACATTTCCCAACAAGACGTAAGAATAATTATTCGTAGGTATACAAGATACAATAACAAATCTAATACACTATTTATTATTTTATTATTTACTAGCGGTCCGCCCCGGCTTCGCCCGTGGTACATGTTTACGTTTTCTCTCCATAAGAAGTAATAGCTAGAGAGCTAGCGCAAAGCTACCTGTATGTATTTGACCAGACCTGGATTTTTGTGTGTTGATTCCCCTATACCTACTATACATGAGATGAGGAGTCACTAAGCCCAGAGTGGTGGACGGGGCGCGCGCTTAGGTAAGACAGGTGGAAATTTTTGGCGAACTTTGAAACCATTTGACCACGTCTGCCATTTTGATATTTGAAAATAGATTATTATTACTATCGGAAAATAACAATGGCAGACCATTATCACGCGGATAACATTCTGGCAGACACTTATGAAAGTGCTGAAAAAAATACAATTTTGAAAGTATTTGACCAGATCTGCCATTCATATATTTTATTTATTAGGGTCTTAAAAACTTATTTTCGAAACGGCAGACATTTTCATTGCGTACAGACTTCAGCAGACAACAAAACTTTACAGACTTCAGCAGTCAACAAGACTTAGCTTCTACATGGTCAGATGTATATATGTATTACGTTCCCTGACCTTACATCAATGATTTACTTTATTAATGTTTTTATGGTCATTTACATTTAATTTTGAAAACTATGGAATAAAATTTATAAATTTGATGATACAAAACTAAATATACATTTGTAAAGAATCTCAAATATAAAGTTGTGTTGCAAATAACAAATCATCATTTAAATATTTAGTTTATTTCTTTATTTAAGAAACAATTAAGAATTACAAAACAACATAAAAAAACACGCATGCATTTATTGAAATGTTCATTCATCATCACTATCGTATGGCGTTGTGTGACTCGTCTTCATAATCCATTTGAATCGGATTCTGTAAAAGTAAAACGTAAATTATATAATAAAAGAAATGAGTCATTATAAACTTACCTAGTAAGGCAATGCCTTTGATGTCGCACGATGCCGCCGCGCCGCCAGTGTAGGTACTTCTGCTGCTACATGAAAATATGCTAGGGTTGCAACAAATGGGAAATAAAACAATTGTGATTATTACTATTATGATGTAATCATTTATTCATATTATGTACATTCAAAACAATTGCTATTATTAAATCTGATGTAATTATTTTTTCATAAATATATAATTATTATTAATTACATAATATATTGCACTGTGAAATATTTACGTATCACTTTATTTTTGATGTTCTTAATTGTCTTTTATAAAATTTAAGTGACGCATTCGCATTGGGATCAACAATCCGATAAGAAAAGAATGGAGACAACATATACATAGCTTTGATTTCAATTCTACAGATACAAAATATACAATCTATCTAAAATGATACAACGGATGTTTCCTGCGTTTTCTCGTCAAAATACCGAAACAACGTAATTATTGTATAGTAGTTGGGCGTGAAAGTAAAAAAACAAATGAAAAGTGTTTTCCATATGATTATTTATTAAATTTACGCGATTAAGAATAATTTCAACGATACAATTTAGTAACCGAGAATTCAGAGGATTAAAGAAAATACCTGCCTGATCATTTTATCAAACTCTAAAAGAATTATGGTTATTTCGCATCACTCGGTTTATTAGTTTGGTAATAATTATTAAAGGTAGTTACAACCCTAGCCATTGAGTCGAACGCTAGGCAACACAATATCGACTTTGTGCGGGTACATATGGTACATTTCTTCTTGCTGTGAAGCGTAATTATTATTATTAAGATTTTTTAGGCTATTTTGATGTTCTAATTTTATTCTAGAAATAAATTAAAACGTGATTTTTTTAAAAGTATATTATGAGTTTATAAATACCTCAACCAATAGTTATTGTGTCCTATCCTCATTTCTTTATATCTTGGTAGTTAACTAAAGTGTTAAATTTACATAACCTCAACAACAACATTTACACTGCCACTGCACTAAAACTAAACTAACTAGCTCTCTAGCTATAAGAACCATCCTCGTACTTCAAGGGATATAATAAAAAAAGAATTATCGAAATCGGTTCAGCCGTTCTCGAGTTATGCGCTTACCAACACATTTTGCGATTCATTTTTATATATAAGACTAGCGGTCCGCCCCGGCTTCGCCCGTGGTACATGTTTACGTTTTCTCTACATAAGAACCATCCTCGTACTTCAAGGAATATAATAAAAAAAGAATTATCGAAATCGGTTCAGCCGTTCTCGAGTTATGCGCTTACCAACACATTTTGCGATTCATTTATATATATATACTAGCGGTCCACCCCGGCTTCGCCCGTGGTACATAATATTTACGTTTTCTCTACATAAAAACCATCCTCGTACTTCAAGGAATATAATAAAAAAAGAATGATCGAAATCGGTTCAGCCGTTCTCGAGTTATGCGCTTACCAACACATTTTGCGATTCATTTTTATATATAAGATAAGATTATGTGAAAATAACCAGGAAGGTGAAAAACATATTTACGAAAACATAGTAACATAATATGGCTGTCGCTACAATAATTATATTTCAATTTTATCTTTTTATACCTAGTAGAACTGGCCGACGAATAAAAAAAATCGTATTAGAATAAATACAATAAATTACGGAACAAAAAAAGGATTGTAACTGAATTAGGTATGTTTGTTTCTGGGCGCACCGTTTTCGACGACGCGACGCGCGACGTAAGCGTATAGGTATAGGTACCTACTTTGCTAAAACAAACTAATAAAATTGTGTGTCTGTCTGAAAATTCGGAAAAGCATATTTTGCAAGTTTGTAATTACTTTGATAGTTTACCGATTTATAATAATTGTAATTGTAATTGTATAATATATAATTTGCAATGTGGTGAAATTTCATAAAAATCACGGGCCAATTTTTTGTTTTGAATCCCACCGAAAATATAATTGCGTTATTAGAATAATTAATTACTATACCTACCCACGATCAATTATTACAATATAGTCTCAAATGCATACTAGAGAAATATTGCAATTTGATTCAATTAAAATGCATAGCATACAAAAATAAATTCACAACACAAGAAATTCCGCGCGCAAATCATAGCGCGTGTCAATGAAATCAAGAATGTTTTATATCAAGCCGACGCGGACGACGACGCGACGCCGAACAAAAGTACCTACGACGGACGACCACGCTTCGAGTTGCCAAACAACATGAGTAATAAATTGTTTACAAAAAAAACAAGTTTTCCATTTTTCTGTATGAGTAGACAGAACTTCAAAACGCCACCTGCTACGGTTTATATTATGAACGATTGTTATAAAAATAAAAGTTATATTTGTTGGTGTAAACTATTTTATTGATCAATAATTTTGGAATTTAAAATTGTCAACATTGATTACAATAAAACGCAGTTTTATTTTATTACACTATTGTTTTTTTTATCAAAACATGTATTTGAAGTACCATATAATATTATGCTGATCCAAGCATTTTCACTCAAAACTTATATCACTAATGATTTGTAAAAGTAAATTATTTCAATATACATTTCATAACCAACATGTAAGAATAATTATTATTATTCCTACCTACAACAACAAACCTAAAACACTATTTACTATGGGAAAATAACCAGGAAGGTGAAAAACATATTATTATTTACGATTTCGACGCACTCGACTTTTAGTAAAATATAGTAGGGAAACATAATATTATGGTTTTGATTTTTGCTACTAGTATAAGAAAACTGCGTGTTCAAACTACTTGTTTGTCTGTCTGAAAATTCCGAAGTACTTTGGTAGTTTACCGATTTATAATAATATTGTATATATCGTTGTTTAAAAAATATTCAAACACAATAAAATATGATATATGTACTGATTTATCACTGGTTTCAGTGATGAACTGATGAGTCAATTATAGCCACTATACTTTCGTCATACGTGTGTATGATTGATGTGATTTGCAACGTGGTGATATTTCAGAAAAATCACGGGTCAAATTGTCCCACCGAAAATATAACTGCGTTATAAGAATAACTATACCTACGATAAATTATACATAATACAATATAGTCTCAAATGCATACTAGTGAAATATTTTATTTGAATCAATAAAATAAAAAAATAAATAAAAAATAATAATAATACAAAAATAAATTCACAACACAAGAAAATCCGCGCGCAAATCATAGCGCGTGACAATGAAATCAAGAACTTTCGAGCCGACGCGGACGACGAAGGAGCCTAACAAAAGTACCTACAATCATAGGCGGCTCGTGACAAAATTGTATGGCCGTGTTCACTTGAAATAAAACAACGAAAATAGGTACCTACAATAGCGTTAGCAGTACAAAAAAAATGAGCACCACATTATAAATGTCTATTTATACACTAAAAATTATAGAGTATTTCAAAACGAATTCAATTATTATTTAGCAATAATTAGAAAATCCCCGAATTTGCATTCGTGATCGTATTCATAGTGTTTGTCTACACTAATATGTATTATAAAGAGGAAAACTTTGTTTGTTTGTTTGATTGTAATGAATAGGCTCATAAACTACTGGACATTTTACCAATGTTTGCAAGTTTGTGATTACTTTGATAGTTTACCGATTTATAATAATTGTATACTTATATCATTGTTTAAAAATATTCAAACACAATATGATATAGGTACTGATTTATCACTGGTTTCAGTGATGAACTGATGAGTCAATGTTAGCCACAATACTAATCACTTTCGTCATACATGTGTATGAACTATGATTGATGTGATTTGCAATGTGGTGAAATTTCATAAAAATCACGGGCCAATTTTTTGTTTTGAATCCCACCGAAAATACATATATTACTAATTGCGTTATTAGAATAATTAATTACTATACCCACGATCAATTATTACAATTTACAATATAGTCTCAAATGCATACTAGAGAAACATTGCAATTTGAATCAATTAAAATGCATAGCATACAAAAATAAATTCACAACACAAGAAATTCCGCGCGCAAATCATAGCGCGTGTCAATGAAATCAAGAATGTAATTTTATATCAAGCCGACGAGCGACGACGCCGAACTAAAGTACCTACAGTACCATTTACCTTCAGTGTACAATACAGTTTACAGACCTACGACGGACGAACAATAATGAGTAATAAATAAAAAAAAACATAGTTTCTAAGGTCATTAGTTTTATTTTATTTTATTGTTATTTTCTTTGAACGATTGGAAATGAAATTACTCAATTTTTACACAGAACTTTGATTTATTAGAATTATGCTCATTATGCATAAGATAACGAACGCGAATGCACGACATCTAGCGCGTCAATGTCTAAACATCGCCTTTCGTTTAGACATTGACGCGCTAGATCTGTAATAAGTATATAGTCTATGCGCTAGATGTCGTGCTTTATGTCGTGTTTCGCTTGGCAAAAGTCACGCACACTACTGTAGAAGTGTCAAATTTTTCCGGTATTTTACTGTTGTTTTTCTAAGTAAATATTGTAAATTATTGATTAAAAAGGTCGAACGCGCACACATTTCATTATAGAGAAGTGATAAAATGATTAGTTTTAAAGAAATAGCGTCTGTGTTAAGTGTTTAGAGGTAATCAAAAATGTATGGAGGGACGGTCGGAACATCAACCTTAATATTATAAATAATATGATTATTGCGATTAAATTTAAAATTTGGACATAGGTAGGTACTCGTCAATTTCATGTAAATCTGTAGACATTTGCGATAATATTGAAATTATAGGTAAGTACATATGAAAAACTAAATTACATTTTCCATACATAGATCAACATAACACACCAATATAACATAGGTATTTCAAGTGGCATCATATCCAACAAACCTTCCTTAAAAAATCACTATCTCTATATTAAGTAAACAATTTTACAAACCAAGCCTTGATATCCCGTGGAGCGGCTTCACTGAACACCGACATCATATCCAAGAAATCCTCAAAAGTAAGGTTTCCGGAGCCATCGTGAGAGAATACCTGGCAGATGCGCCGCTTGAACGGGTTTTCCTAAGAAATAAGGTTATTGAAAAGCGCGGGATATCTTTGAGTTAGTAAGTTAGCTAGTGACCTTTCTGCACTGTGACTGCTCAGTGGCTTGAATCGTACTCGTAAGGGTGCAAAGTTTGATTATCTATACTAATACTAATATTATAAAGCTGAAGAGTTTGTTTGTTTGTTTGAACGCGCTAACTACTGGCTGGTCCGATTTGAAAAATTCTTTCGGTGTTAGATAGCCCATTTATCGAGGAAGGCTATATATTATCATCACGCTAAGACCAACAGGAACGGAGCCACGCGGGTTAAGCCGCGAAGCGCAGATAATACTTAGATAAAATAAATTAATACCAACTATGGAAATTATTTCGTTTGTATCTAGGTAAATTACAAATTAATGGTAGAGTTAGAAGATACCAATTATTTATTCTTAAATGATAGGTCCAAAGTTCGATTGTAAAGCGGGTACCGTAGATAATAAAGATTACTTACTTGTGGACAGCTAAATTATTAAATATGAGTCAACAGAAATATAAATCATGAAAAAATACTTTTTTAAATAATTTAAATAAAAATATCTAAATTAGATACCTACATAGTGTATTCTGTGGTTATATAGTATCATATCTGTTTTCATAGAGAAATGTAATAATATGTAAGTTCATACTGACGAAATTCGTACGTTCACGAAATTGCTTGTAAACTTGATATTATTTTGATATCAAAGGGAATGTTTAAAGCTTCACTTCGTGTATCAAATATCCATACAGGTAAATATCACCAAAGGTTTCAAGTTTGCTTTATACAGCTTTACACATTTAAATAAGATTTCGTTTTAAATTCGTTTTGTGAACATTATTATTTTGTACCTACAATAATTCTATATACATATATAAAAATGAAATCCGTTTTCCTTGGTCACGGCCGCGGCATCACGCGTGAACGGTTGGACCGATTTCGATAATTCTTTTTTTATAATATTCCTTGAAGTACGAGGATGGTTCTTATGGAAAGAAAACATAAACATGTACCACCGATAGTTTTCAATAAAAAGCGTAATTAGTAGGTAGATAGATAGATATTTTCTCAAAATAAATATTAACTTAAACCTTCATTTATGCTGATAATTAATTATGATATATGCTATAATTACATTAGGTAACATGTTTTGAAATTAGTAGGTATACCTTTAATTCTGGTAACTTTTCTATCTGATCGACTGGAACAGCAATCGTATGAGCTTCATTATCCGTCATGCTCTTCGGCACCAGCTCTGGGTTCACTTCTCTGAACCTCTTGAATACCCTGAAGGCATATTATCAAGTTATATAATATTACTAGCTTACCGCCCGCGGCTTCGCCCGCTTTCTCTAAAACGATTTGAGATTTAAACTATCCTATCTCTCAAGTTGGATCGAACTGCACATGTTGTGCGAATTTTATTATAATCGGTTAAGTGGTTTAGGAGTCCATTGAGGACAAACATTGTGACACGAGATTTACATATATTAAGATGTACCTATGCTATGTATTAAATATATTTTTTAGAGATTGTGCAAAATTTTAAAAGATTACTCCAATTATGGAGAAATCGACAATAGACAGAAATTATAATATTTAATGCAGCATTAAATATTATAATTGCAAAGCGTGCTGCGTATGTAATTTATACCTATATTATACTGCTTACTATTATAATATTAGGAAAATAAATACAAATACATTATCTGTTTAGATGAAGGATCTGGAAGAAATAATATATTAGTTATATATTTTTGTTTTTACGTACTGAAATAGTATGCCAAAGTAAAAAGAATCTATAAACATAAAATACAAAACGCGAAAGATTTACTATCTCCAATATATCCAACGATAATGTAAACACTAAACCGGGAGCTAAAATATTGTCTGAGATTCTAAATCAATGCGAGCTGCTTAACTTGTAAACGACGTCGTCAATTCCACAAAACATAACAACGAAGTACATCACATAAATACGAATAAAATAACTTTATATACATGAGAATTTTCCATTTTCACATTACACAAGCGTAATTGTGATGAAAATGTTATAAGTCCCCAAATCCTAAAATTCCGTAACATGTTGTTGTAATACTACAAATGGGTTGAGAGCTTTTTAAAGTAAGTTCATATTCCTTTTGTTATTTCATATTAAAAAGGCTATTTGATGTTGAAATATTCGTATTCGTATGATATTCGTATTGTATAAATTATTTTATATACCTACAAGTTTTAATGTTTTCATGGATGAAAACATTTGGTTAAAGCTTTATCTAAATAAATGGAGTTTGAGGTTTTGTAGAAGCAAATATCAGCCTTGGATTATGAATGTTTGCACATTACTTATTAATCCAAAATATTTAATGGATGTGCAAATGTTTTACTTCAACGCAAATATACAAATCTCTTAATTGAAGGGAGATTATATTATAAGCACAGATAATAACTATAT
Source organism: Colias philodice (assembly GCF_061535455.1). Lineage (NCBI taxonomy): Eukaryota > Metazoa > Arthropoda > Insecta > Lepidoptera > Pieridae > Colias > Colias philodice. Next base: position 1,127,286 of record NC_143091.1, on the reverse strand, counting down.
TAATCTAAGATCATAAGTATGCTTATTTTTAACTAAGTGTGATCCGAAGGAATCAATAAACTAATTTATTATACCTAATTATTTTTTTTATGATTAAATATCAGTAGGTTTGTTTGTTCCTCAATTATGATAAACTTAGTAATTCCTTTTTGGGTGATTTTTCTTCTACATTATCTAGAATAAGAAATAGAAAACTTTATGCGAATTTCACGGAAAATGCCGCTTGCTACAGCTTATATTTTTTAACATAAAATTATTACATTCATCGGATGATAAACTTTTTAAGTACCTACCATGTAAAGGACTATTTTATAGAGACTTACATTTTCACAAAGATTATTAAAAATAATGTTGAGACAACTTACCTCAGTATTTCTTTTCTCGTGAAGAACGTACAGTCCTGTGTAAGTTTAAATGTTTTATAATTTCTTCATAAATATTTAAGTACTTTAATAAAAGTTGTATAAAACTGACGTAAAGTAAAACATTTGTATTTTTATTATATGAAGCCTTGAGGCAATAATATTCAGTCTAATCACGAACATCTAGGGCTAGGTTGGACCGATGACGTCACTGCTATTGACCCATTTGCTTCAAGATTACGACTGTCTTAGACGTAAGACGTCATTCAAATCAGAAACGGGTTCGTTTGAAATAAATTGATTTATCTTCTTTTTTATATATAAAAATGAATCGCAAAATGTGTTGGTAAGCGCATAACTCGAGAACGGCTGAACCGATTTCGATAATTCTTTTTTTATTATATTCCTTGAAGTACGAGGATGGTTTTTATGTAGAGAAAACGTAAATATGTACCACGGGCGAAGCCGGGGCGGACCGCTAGTCTTATATATAAAAATGAATCGCAAAATGTGTTGGTAAGCGCATAACTCGAGAACGGCTGAACCGATTTCGATAATTCTTTTTTTATTATATTCCTTGAAGTACGAGGATGGTTTTTATGTAGAGAAAACGCAAATATGTACCACGGGCGAAGCCGGGGCGGACCGCTAGTTTATAAATAAAAATTTCTTTGAAATAGTATATTATGTATTATTTGATAAAAAAAAGACGTGTGGCACTCGGGGACTGCCGCGGTAAAGCTATTGCATGCTATGCCTTCAAGCCACACCTCCGTGCCCGTCGGAGTGGGGAGCGTGAGGTTTTTTCGTTACGGAATTTCTCGATTCGGTCCCCGCGCTCAAGGCCCGCGATAGAAGCTATGCAATAGCTTAAAAATTGTTTCGGTAACATAAGTCTGGACTAGAATCGAGATGCATTAATAAGAAAATTGGTTTAAACTCTATGTTTTACTGAAAATTTTGAGTGTTCGATCTTTATTTTAAAATAATACATAAAACTAAAAAAAAAATTATATAAGCAGCATAAATTGCCCTTTTCTGTCTTGTAGCGTGTAAAACCAGATAAAAAAGTTTAATTGTGACTTTAGTTCATAAAGCGAGTTAGAAAAAGTTTCACCGCAAAGGAAACCAAACATTTTTTTTGTAAACTAAGCTTAGTCTTTGTTGTCATTGTACTGAACATTTTGTATTGATAGCAGTTTTCACCGGTGTGAATTATTTGTTGTTTAACTAACAGTGTAATCTGTTTCCTATTTTAAGTGTGTTTTTATCAAAACGTGAAGTTAACTGCTTCTAATGGTTATGAATATTATATCTGATTAACTGTAGCTTTGAGTTTGGGAGGACATCAATATGCGGCGCTGTATTTGTATAATAACTTTGCCATTTCTCCTATTATTGTCTTGTTTTTCGTGATCTCATATTGTATAGGTATCAATCAATATACATAGCCTATGTTCTTTCTCAGGGTCTAAAGATTATCTGTGCCAAATTTCATCAAAATCGGTCCAGTAGTTTATGCGTGAAAACCATACATAAATACATACCTACACACAAACCTTTCCTCTTTATTATATTAGTATAGATTTCCCGTTTTAGTTTTAAAAAGTTATTATTGTCATTTTACTCAGTATATAATTAGAATAATCATCATACATAGGTAAACAAGAAAACCAATTATCACCATATTCTTCTTCATGTTAATCGATGTAAGAATGTTATTTATTTACAAAACTTTGTCTAACAATATTTACAACGGAGACTATTCTATACATCCATAAGTTAATAGCCTAGTTTCTATATTCAGTAAAGTACGTAAATACAAATAAATTCAAACCTGATAGTCCTCGAGTTGTTGTTCAGTGAACGTCACAACTTTGTTGCCCATTGTACAAAACTAACGGATGTCCCGGCGCCCTGTCAAATGGACACTGCCATAGTTTTGCTAGGGCGCGACTTTGGTAGATTAGCTAATAATAGAGCCTTTTGAATTAAGGGAAAAAATAATATAGAGAAAGAAACGTACAATATTTTGAAAGTAGAGCCCATTTTGCGTTAGATGCTTTAGTCAAGATTTTACTTTTTATTAACTTGTTATGAAAGGTTTTCTTGTTTTAGGGAAAATTTGTGTGATGAATGAAAACTATCCATATTCTAACTTGGAATAATTTTTTTATAATATTAATTATACAGTTACATAATTTTTCTTCTACGTATAATTTTGTAGAAACACATTTACAAGAGACATTGATTATCTCTGCAAAATATTATATAGGTACATGTTATATGGTAAGCTTACCATCAGGTGTCTCTGATTTGTATTGATCTGTGGAATAGGGGTGTATCCGCCACACCTTGCTCGCCGAAGTCTATTAGATTCCTTAATTATTCAATATATTTATTTTTTCTAAATAAAAATCTGTGTCAATATCTTTCAGACTGAAATACACTCTTATTGATAAAAAATAGGCGAAAGAAAAAAGTAGGTAAACATTTTTGCATTTGGTAGGACTACTTACTAAATACCATAAGCGAAATAAATTTATAATGAAACAACAAACACAATAAGGCGGAGAAAAGGAAGGTTTTAATATAGAACAATAAAAGATAACGAACAATTGTCTGCATTTTATTATGAAAACTAATTAATATAGATAATTAAGGATTAATAAATATAATCAAGGAACATATTAAATTCTTAATTTTAATTAGAAATTAGAAAATTAATATCTATTACCGTCTACGCTTTAACTTTTGTGTCAGAAAATACATATTAAGGAGGCCTTTTTATTTTAGCTAAAACATATTACCTAACTACTAGCTGCGCTTCGTGGTTTCACCCATGACCCGCGTGGCTCCGCTCCTGTTAGTCTTAGCGTAATGATAAAAGCCTTCCAATATAATTATGGGCTATCTAACACCGAATGAATATTTCAAATCGGACCAGTAGTTCCTGAGATTAGCGAGTTCAAACAACCAAACTCTCCAACTTTATAATATTAGTATAGATTAAGCCCAGCCCCCACACTCTGAGTAGCAAATATGTTCTGATTCGAAGTTATTAGTGAGAGGTTGTGGAGGGCCACAGTACTCCGCCCAGCGGATGAGTAAGCATTTTCGGCGGTCCCATTTGTAGGTGTACCTGGAAATTATAGAAATGATTGTTAATGTAGCGAATGAAGGTGTTGCTCGAGTGTATTGTATCTTACGTTAATTACGCGTAATGTGTAATTAACGTAAGACACATTACGCGTAATTAACGTAAGATACAATACACTCGAGCAACACCTTCATTCGCTATATTAACAATCATTTAGAAGCACATTTATATGACTTTTTTTTCTATTTTTGAAGGCGGCGATGAAGACATTTGGGGTTTTAATGTTGGTTGATGAGATGTTTTAAAATATCTGCATGCTTTCTGCATGGCATATTTCATGCAAATTAGTTCTGCAGTTTTGCTTAACTGTAAGATAAGTTCGTGTTAAGCGAATAATTGTTAGCAAAAAACTTAGTGATTACCTAACTACTTCTTGTATACATATGAGTTACAAACGAAGAAAATGCAGTTACTTACATATTTTCTTCGAGTACATAAGAATGATTTTAAAGTAATTTATTATTTCTATACATTGCCCACAAACTACATACGATGAACCTATCTAAGAATAATAATAATAGTTAAAAAAAAACTAAAAAACACGCTTTTTATAGAAAACCGAACTAAAAAATAGAAAATTTTTATCAAATTAGTGTATTGTCATCGGTCCTCAATAAATCTACAAAGTTTGAACGAAATCTGGCCGTTTAAAGTGGGTCAAAATCGCGCCCAAAGAAGTCGGTTACAAACATACATTTGAAGCTAATATAAAGCGTGTAAAAATATCGTATCAATCGTCACAGGAGTTAGAAAATCTACGATTTTTATTTATTGTTATAAAATGTTATAAGTATTACCTTTCTGTGTGCGCCCACCTCTCCCTCGACATCCACTCTATGATACAATACCTCTGCGCCGGTAGCTTTTCACATTTTTCAGGTGCCACTAAAATTGGGATAATATAGGAAAATTTATAGCTTTAAATAAATAACAATTGAAGATTTAGACTTTAAATAGATAATATTATATTGAAATAGTACATACGAGAAGCTTTGTGCTGACGAATTTTTAATTCTAAACACTGAGTTCCAGTATTGGATAAACAGACTATTATTTTTTTATAGAACTGATGTAAATATTTAAAAGTTGTTGTGATTTATTGGTTAATAAAACTTTTATTTACTGACCAATCGATTTTCCAGATTTGAGGTTGAATATACTAGATAAGTTTATTGAATATTATTTTTTTTTAATACTAAAACCGACAAAGGAGCGGGCGGTGTACTGAAAAATTTTTTTAGTAGAGCTTGTTGAATAATATTATGTATAATAAAAGCAAAATATCTGCTGTATCATAATTTTAATTAATAATGTATCATTTATTTGTGATATCTTCATTAATAAATTAGGATTAATAAATGAGGAAAAGTGATGCGTTATTATTGCTCTTATTTCTATATGATTTTCCTGTTAAAATCAATTTTTAAAATTTTTCTAAATAAAATTTATGACAACAATATTATTGGCGAATAGGCACAAAATTTTGCGATAGAATTATTATTTTTTTTTATTTCGATTCACCTCAATTAAAAAACGTCATTTATAATTTTTGAATTAAATTATTTACATACCAAATTGTTATTAATTTTAGTAAATACTTACATGCGTAAATTGGATAGGTCCAAACGAATAAAACTAAGATAACAGAGGTGAACATTTTGAACAAGTTAAAGTTTATCAAATTATCATTAGTTACAATATTATATAAATTAAATATTACAATAGGAGCGTTTACAAACACGAGCGCGTGTGCAAAGTTTGAAATTAGTCATTATGTAGAATTTATAAAGATAATAAACCAGACTGATGACATAATAATACTCCTTGGATAAGCATGTGATTATCACTGGCAGAAAATAATATTTTTTTTATTGTTTTTATTGAATCTTCTTTATTTAAAATATGTATATTATATTCGTTGAATCAAAATATGTAAATTATATAATGTAAATTATTTTTTGAGTAAGTATTTATTTGTTTATTAAATATGAAAGTAATAAAAAGTACCGTATAAAAACCATTTTATAACAACGGTATCCCGGTATAAAACATTTCTATTCCGCGCTTTTTGTAAAAGTCTTTTGAAAATAACATTTTTTATGAATTCCATTGTGTGGAAACGGGGCTCTAAAAATACGTAGCTTGTTTGTTTTGCAACTAAACACTGCATTTCTTTATAAATTTTCCTTTTGAACGTGAAACTTAAGAGCTTATAATTATGCGCCTTAAAATTAAAATGAAGCTGCTTTTGTTTGGATTTAGATTGTTTACATTCTCGCGAAGATTTTTAAAGTATAATATTTGTTTCATTTTAAAAAATATATACTAAGAATAAATAAAATGTTTTGGAATTTTTTACTATTGATTATTGAATGCTGCAAACACTTGTTATATTCTCTCTTTTATTACTTTATTTATGTTGATATATCATATAAAATATCAAAAAAAATATGCCCCGCCGTAACAGCTATTCGCTGCCGTGACCAGGATTCGAACCTGGGTTACTACGGCCACAACGTAGGGTCCTAACCACTAGACGATCACGGCTATCGGAGCAGATACTATGGATATAAAATTCATCAAAGCAATCTTATTTTAGTATAAAGAAGTAAAATATGAAGGTAGTTTGTTCCATACACTTCGTCTGTATTTATGGTCATTTAAATTTGGTCGGCTAATGGTAACTGGAGCACTTTCACTCAGCTTGACGTTGGACTGTTAGGCAACATTTTTAGGGTTCCGTAGCCAAAATGGCAAAAACGGAACCCTTATAGTTTCGTCATGTCCGTCTGTCCGTCTGTCCGTCTGTCCGTCTGTCACAGCCGATTTACTCGGAAACTATAAGTACTACAGTGATGAAATTTGATGGGAATATGTGTTGTATGAACCGCTACAAAAATATGACACTAAATAGTAAAAAAAAGAATTGGGGGTGGGGCCCCCCATACATGTAACTGAGGGATGAAATTTTTTTTTTCGATGTACATACCCGTGTGGGGTATCAATGGAAAGGTCTTTTAAAATGATATAAAGTTTTCTAAAAAACATTTTTCTTAAAGTGAACGGTTTTTGAGATATCAGCTCTCAAAGTCGTAAAAAGTATGTCCCCCCCCCTCTATTTTTATAACTACGGGGTATAAAATTCTAAAAAAAATAGAGGTGATGCATGCTAATTAACTCTTTCAACGATTTTTGGTTTGATCAAAGTATCTCTTATAGTTTTTGAGATAGGTTGATTTAACTGTAATTTATTATATTTGCTGCTACGGAACCCTTTGTGCGCGAGCCCGACTCGCACTTGGCCGGTTTTATTTTTTATATAAAACTATTGCAAAGTCTGTTAGTGATAACGGTATTATATTTTTAGCCGCATAGTTAAATAACAACTAGATAGCTAAAACAGCCATTTGTAATACAGACAGCCTAAATGCGAGTTTGTGATGATGTATGAATGTTTGTCGTTCTTTCACGAAACAACTACAGGACGGAATTGGATGAAACTTTGCAGTAATAAAGGTTACACATCAAAATAACAAATGAGCGAATCGAATCGAATTACTTTTCGATATTCGATTCAAGATTTACAGTTTCCCGCGGGTGAAGCCGCGCGACACAGCGAGTATTTTCATAAGCCCAATTCCATTTAACAAGTACCCTTTTATTCCAATAACCGCGTTGCTAAAAAGTAAAAACATATTTGTGTATTTACACAGTATCGTGTTTCCAGCGATGTTCGCCAAGCCAATCTCCTATCGGTTTCCTTTAGTGGCATCAAATTTCCGCCGAGTGATAAATATCCTTTCAAAAATTTCCATCGCGATAGATTACGGAAATCCATCATTTGTTGTTCAAAAGCCATAATGAACGGTATCAACTTCACTTTTATCTGATGATGTCATTTTAAAATATTGAAGTTGCCTTGGTACTTTATAAAATGCATTAAATAATAGATAATGTTTTATGTACCTAAAATTTAAATTCAACTGTAGATATTATTTGTCAGTTAAAAAAATAATTATAAATCTGCCTAAATTGTTATCCTATGAGAAATTGTTAGAAATGTTAGTAAATGTAGATAATAGTTTCATTTGAGTATCTAGTCTAATTTTTAATTAATAGAAAACGTAGCTGTTCCGGCACGTAGTAGGCCAGTGGAAATTAACATTAAATTCGCAAAGCACGATGTAGATTTGAATTTTTGGTATGTTGTTTGGATCAGTTAGGGTGATGTAAATCCCAATTTGCAACTTCGAAAAAGTTGTGCTCGCTGCGCACCACGTGATAAACTGCGAAAATTTTGGACTTTTTTCACTTTTTGCTCTAAAAGTCATAAACTATGCGTTTCCGACAAGTATGATTCAGTACATAAATTAAGGTTATTAAATTTGCAACAATTTAAGCCTAACAGCAGCTCTCTAAACCTTATAACGACTAAACTGTGGCCATTCGAAGATGGTTCATTTTTCCCGAAATATTGAAATTTTTAGTTTTGCTCCCGTTTGAAGCAAAATATTGGCAAAAACCGCTCGTTCTATGAGAAGTTCGTATAATAAAATTGTAGTGCATTTAATTTTCTTTCATAAGAGCATAGAACAAAGTCTGTGAGACAAATATTTCACACACAATATCTGAAAAACAAAAAGAAGGTAGAAATAGATTTTTAAAGAATTGAAACTGAGAGCATATAAAATCATAAAAAGAATAATACTTTTTCATTTGCAGGATAGGTAATTAACAAAATTACAAAATTTGGGAAAGTAGGAAAAAAGATTATACGCAAATAATAAACTGCGAAAATTTTGGACTTTTTTCACTTTTTGCTCTAAAAGTCATAAACTATGCGTTTCTGACAAGTATCATTCAGTACATAAATTAAGGTTATTAAATTTGCAACAATTTAAGTCTAATTAAAGCTCTCTAAATCTTATAGCGACTAAACTGTGGCCATTCGAAGATGGTTCATTTTTCCCGAAATATTGAAATTTTTAGTTTTGCTCCCGTTTGAAGCAAAATATTGGCAAAAACCGCTCGTTCTATGAGAAGGTCGTATAATAAAGTTGTAGTACATTTACTTTTCTTTCATTAGAGCATAGAACAAAGTCTGTGAGACAAATAGTTCACTCACAATATCTGAAAAACAAAAAGAAGGTAGAAATAGATTTTTAAAGAATTGAAACTGAGGGCATATAAAATCATAAAAAGGATAATACTTTTTCATTTGCAGTATAGGTAATTAACAAAATTACAAAGCTAATTAAATTTGCAACAATTTAAGCCAAACCGCAGCTCTCTAAACCTTATAACAACTAAGCTGTGGCCTTTCAAAGATAGTCAGTTTTTCCCGAAAATTTCAAATTTTTAGTTTTGCTCCCGTTTGAACCAAAATATTGGCAAAAACCGCTCGTTCTATGAGAAAGTCGTATAATAAAGTTGTAGTGCATTTAATTTTCTTTCATTAGAGCATAGAACAAAGTCTGTGAGACAAATAGTTCACTCACAATATCTGAAAAACAAAAAGAAGGTAGAAATAGATTTTTAAAGAATTGAAACTGAGGGCATATAAAATCATAAAAAGGATAATACTTTTTCATTTGCAGGATAGGTAATTAACAAAATTAAATTTTCTACAACTTTATTTTATGACCTTCTCATAGAACGAGCGGTTTTGCCAAAATTTTGGTTCAAACGGGAGCAAAACTAAAAATTTGAAAATTTCGGGAAAAACTGACTATCTTTGAAAGGCCACAGCTTAGTTGTTATAAGGTTTAGAGAGCTGCGGTTAGGCTTAAATTGTTGCAAATTTAATTATCTTTGTAATTTTGTTAATTACCTATCCTGCAAATGAAAAAGTATTATCCTTTTTATGATTTTATATGCCCTCAGTTTCAATTCTTTAAAAATCTATTTCTACCTTCTTTTTGTTTTTCAGATATTGTGAGTGAACTATTTGTCTCACAGACTTTGTTCTATGCTCTAATGAAAGAAAATTAAATGCACTACAACTTTATTATACGACTTTCTCATAGAACGAGCGGTTTTTGCCAATATTTTGGTTCAAACGGGAGCAAAACTAAAAATTTCAATATTTCTGGAAAAATGAACCATCTTCGAATGGCCACAGTTTAGTCGTTATAAGGTTTAGAGAGCTGCGGTTAGGCTTAAATTGTTGCAAATTTAATAACCTTAATTTATGTACTGAATCATACTTGTCGGAAACGCATAGTTTATGACTTTTAGAGCAAAAAGTGAAAAAAGTCCAAAATTTTCGCAGTTTATCACGTGGTGCGCAGCGAGCACAACTTTTTCGAAGTTGCAAATTGGGATTTACATCACCCTAACTGATCCAAACAACATACCAAACATTCAAATCTACATCGTGCTTTGCGAATTTAGGGTTTTTTAGTGTCGATTTCTACTGGCCTATAGTGTTCTTTCATATTACCAAGTAGTCTAGTTGAAAATAATTGTATTTTAAAGGGTAAATAGAATTCTGTGAAATGTGAATACAATTTTTAAAAAGTTATGAACCTTGATTTAAAGAAAATATTGAACCTTTATTGGCAAGCGTTTAATCAAACCTAACCTTACGAATCAATTCTTTATAAGTACTTAGTAACCTTACAAAACATATCTATAGTATGTATAAGTATATTTCAGTATTGGCTCTTACAAAAGGCCCTCGTTAAATTTCTTCTCATTCAGCACTTGAAAAAAAATTTAGTTGTAACTGAGGGTTGAGTGACCCTCCGTAATCGTTCTTTTAACGTAACCTTAGACCCTTTTCAGTGAAATTTATCTTGCCCTTTACGTGACAGCCTGCATCCGATCCTGTCACAGAAACAGCTGGTGACATTGCAGCCAGAATTTCATTAAAACTGCTACGATTTATTAGAATGTCAACCTTTTTGTTTTAAGCAATATCTATTTTTTTTTAAGTATTAAAACTTTAGAAAAATATAACTTTGTCTGTATAAAATATGAATTTGTCTCTCTTTAAAATACATATATATTTGAAATTTGCTTGAATATTGAATGTAAAAAATACATTAAATACTATTACTTTATACATATAATATGTATAAAGCACTTTATACATATTATAATTTCCAATATTATAATTGGTTAAACAAGCGTATGTAATTGATTATATTCAACGAAATTCGTCATATTGCTACAAAGACGTTACTTTCAATTTATATCCAATAAACTATTGATAAGTACTATAAAGTAATATGTCTCATACTGTCATCAATATTGGCAATATTGCACATATAATGTTGTTCACGCCTGCAAATGTATCTATATTATATGGACGATATTATTACCACCATTTACATTGCTATTCGAATTCGAACAATAAAACAAACTTAAGTGTTTCATACACTTTATTGCTTCACGGATATTATTCTCCATAAAATCATAAACAACCATGTTTATAACGACGAAACGAGCGGCGCTCCTGCGCGTAGACTATACGAGGCACTGAGAGACAGGAATCACAGATCGAAAGAGCTTAGAAGATAAATGTATATCAATATAGGAAGCTAGAAGGGGGCGGGCGGGGCGAGGGCGCGGGGCGGGCGAGGCGCGGGTGGAACGCGCCCAGGGCTGCCTCGTTCGTTGACGATGGACGCTCCTCCCGAACCCGCAGCTGCGGCATCCTCCACGCAGCGCAGGCAGCGGTCAGCGCGTGTCTGTTCAGCACCCAGTACGCCGCTGCGTTCAGCGCTGAATGAGCGTGACCGAGCAGCAGCGCATACTGACACACAACTATTGGCGCGTTCAGCCCGAACGCACTGCATATCACTATCGCTGCATGCGGACACCAGCATGCGGCGAATATCGCAGCGATGCCTATCAGCACGTTTCCGAGTCGCCGTCGTGAGCGTAACGTCGAAGTTTGCGGTTGTGGGCCAAGAAGGCTGGGCTGCAGTTTCTTTGCTCTTACATCGCCGACATCTACGGCGTCGCGGCGTTCTCTAGGCCCGACACCAGCTACTATTATGACATGTGTCGGTCTTCGAATTAGAGGTACAGGAAGGGGCAGTTCGCCGTGAGCTGCTCGCGCCGTCAGTGATAGAGCAGTGAGTTTGACCCGCACTGCCCAATGGCATTTTGTGACGGCGATCACTGGGACGCAGTATGTGATAACCGCATGCGCTGCAGCTAGTGGCGGACAGGATAGACATGTTGCTATCACTGTAACTCCACCTGGGAACAAAGAGAAAAAAAATATGATGAGACTATTCTTTTGTATTATTCTTTGTGATCAGAAGTTACAGAGAAAAGAAGTCAATTCTGCTAATGTACACAAATTCATTTTAGGTCCTTAACCTAATTTGTAGTCATAACATACTACATTTTATATTAGTAGACAGATACATGCTCTTTTATTTAACATAATATATTTTTCATCGCTCGGGTTATAAAAAGCAAAGTTATGGTCGTTATAAGTGAAATTGTTTCAACCGTACCCAGTCTACCCTATCTATAATCAATAATCCAATATATTACAAAAGTATTTACCTACCCAATAAGAGCGCAGATATCCACACTAAGACTACAGCTAGGAATGGTCGAGAGCAGAGCGTGCCACGACCGCGCCGCACGACGCCGCAGCGGTCCGCTGCCATGGCAACCAGGGAAAGCGTGCTGGCTGCGACCGGGAATGACTGTAGAAATAATAAGCTATAATAGTTTTCAAACATTATAATGATTTCAAAAGTTGACTGAAAATACCTTGGAAAATACTGTTGAATTATCAAAGTCACATTTAATAGAGAAGGCTGGTAAGCGATTATTTCGAAAATACTGTCAAGGAAATTGTAGGTAATCTTTAATTAACAATAAATTATAAACCTTATTATGGTATTGTTCGCAATAATTATTATCAGCGGATATAAATACTTCTCTGATGAACATTTCGTGGTAAAATATTCTATTAAGATTTGAAAATGATTCAATAATTTGAGGGTACTCATAAAATATGATGACAATAAACGAAAAACGAACATAAACCTCGTGCTTTGTATTGTGTTACAAGATTTTAGGTTTTAGTATCTTCATAAAATCTAATACCTAACCTACGCTAAAAATTACCCAAGCCAACAAAGAAAGCATCATATTACAATGGATGATAAAGTCCCATTTATTTACTAAAATGAGATTTTATCCTTCTAACCTTACTCAGCGAAATTAATTCAATTTCATTGAAATTACGTCGGAACATAAACGCTCCGGACTCAGAACTGTAAAGTGAATCTTAAAACTTTATATTCTAGTTGGCTTTATGTTTATTTTATAATATGTTGAAACTTATAACTATAATACTGTCTGAAGAAAGTTGAAAGTTCGTGGTAACTGTTAATTTTCATATAATGGGAGCGTCTGTTTGTGATTTTAAGTGAAATATATTTGCACTTTGCTGAAATGTTCATAGTTCTCAAGGCAATGCGCATATACGTGACTTTCCTATGAACAAATAGTGCAGTTGGTTTAATTTAATAGACAGTAGACACTGGTTATACTGTCATGTTTCAAGAAAGGTATTTAATAGAGCTATACCAGAAAGTAAAGGAAGGTACCCGGTTATTTGGAAGATTTACATGGGGTCATAGATCAACCGTGTAGACTGTAGAGCCTTAGCATATATTAAAATTGTATTAAATTATTAATTATATTATATTAGACTTATTTTTCTTATTTCGAATGTCAAAAAAAGCTAACGCCTCATTTCTATTTCCTCCATTTATATTCGTATATCAAATTACCTCAATATAATAAGTAACATGGCACGGCAGGTGCTGTATGTGTGCGGCGCGCGTGGCGGCCAGCGGCGCACTGGCAGCGCACACGAGGAGGTCCGCGGCGCACGCGCTGAGCAGCTGCGGCGTGCGCAGGCGACTCGCTCCGTTTGACGCTAGGGCTGCCATGAGGCTTACATTGCCTACGAAAAATAGGATAATAAATATGGTATGTAATAGAACAAAAAATTATGAAATTCGGATATGTATTGTTGAGAAGTTTCTGTGGTGGGTTGCGATACTGTGTTTGAATTAAATGGGTTATAAAATGATATTATTGTTTTATTTCTTGGTTATCCTATTTGCCTGATAAACATTGGGTATCTTATGAGCTTTTAATACGAGATATTTATCTGTCCATTACAAATAATACTTTGGTTAGGATTTTAATTTAATTTGTTGATTTGAAAATGAATTTTAGAAAAAATGTCACAATAAAATAAGAACGTAAATGACTCTACATCAGTGAACGAACGCAACTAGAAATTAACTTTAATACTAAGAATAATTTGTTCTCAGAAGAGCACATACTCCACAAGTCCAGAAACACGAATACCCTTAGAGTTTATCAGTATTGTGGTAAGTACTGAAGGTATTAGTTGAGCAGTTTTAGCTGGACTTCGGTCATCAGGTCTTAAAACATTCCCTACTAGCTTTCCGCCTGCGGCCTCGCCCGCGTTTTCAAAGAAAAACTCGCATAGTTCCCGTTCCCGTGGAATTTCCGGGATAAAACCTATCCTATATTACTCGTGGATAATGTAGCTTTCGAATGGTGAAAGAATTTTTAAAATCGGTCCAGTAGTTTATGAGCCTATTCATTACAATCAAACAAACAAAGTTTTCCTCTTTATAATATTAGTGTAGATATATTACAAGAACTCACCTATAATACCAACAACAGAAACCAGCACATAGAGCGCTATGAGCACGGCCAGATGCGCGGGAGTTCGATCTTCCACCGCCCCCTCCTCGCTCCAGTTACCGTACATTGCGATGCATCACTGTAACCTGGAATAAGTAGAAAACTTATAAATGATTTTTTTAAGTATAGAGAGGGAAGGGCGGCTAAGAGGCTAGGCGTCGCCCCGGCATGGCGCAATCCCGCCTCGTGATAGAATTTTGTCAATTCTTTAAAAATTTCTCATATTATGTATTTTTGTATCTTATGCATATGACGGATATCTTCTTGAATCAACTGCGTATTTCGAAAGTCGATAACTCTATTTTTTGGCGTCTATCTTGATGTCCAGTTTATAGTCGACAAAAATAGGGTTGGCCAATTAAATATATTTAATCTTAATCGATCGATAATAGTTAACAAAGATGTGCCTAAGTACCATATTATGGTATAAATTATATTATACTTATTAATTACATAAAGTGCTCTATGTCAAACCGTCTATGCTAATCTATCAATCTTCAGAACTCTAGAGACTATAATAATTGTGTTTCATTGGGCAAGATAATTGGAAGAAAATTACAATAAATCTAGAAGAGCTTCTAAAGATATTAGTTTAGTAACGCAATTGAGCGTATATTTATAAAAAGGTACTGAAGTAACTAAGTCTTCAGAAAAAGGTTATAAAAGTTTCTTCGTAAATATCAAAGTCTTGTAAACTTATAAAACAGTGTTTGGAATAACCATTACTAAATTTGTTACATATTAATATAAGAAAAACAGCAAATTATTTTTGAAATTTTTTACAAAAACTTTGAACTAAAAGTTTAACTTCTAAGCTCGGAACTATATAGTTAACAAATGACCAACATAAGTCGCTTTTAGACCTATACTGTGATTTGCTTCACTCCATATGCCATAAAAATTTTCATTAAAGTGCTGAATTATCAATTCTTCATTACACGTAAATCACTGCAATTTCTAAAGAGTGGTAACGAGTTGAGAGACGAATAAAAAATTTGAACAAAAAGGACGTTAAAGACGTGGACGTTTAAGTTCTAAACGTTTGTACAGAAAACATAAGCGAAAAAATGGGAAAATGCATTTCGTTTGGTTTCTATACAGATTTTTTCTATTTATCTGTACCATTTAATACAATAAATTAAATGAAGACAATAAGTAACATAGTTTTCATTTAATATTACTACTCATACAATATTCACATAATAAATTATACAATATAAACTCGTATACAAAAGGTTACATGCATTCGCGCGAGTTACGACGTTCGTTCGTAATGGCGGCAAAAATATCTCCTATTGGAGAACATTTTGTTTCAACGAATAACAAGAACAGATCCTATTTTATTCCACCACACTGCACAGAGAGAATCTGAAATTTATACACTCAATACTGCAATATTAAGCACACCAACAACAGCGAATATAAAATTCGAAAAGCGTATTCTAAGAGACAGTCGTATTATTGTATCTAAAAGGTTTTCTAATCGGGTATTCTCTAGAGAAAAGGAACAAAGATATAACGAGATATTACGAAGGAATCGCTTTGTCTAGACAACATTTTGCTGCACTTGTGTTTTTTTTTGCCGATTTCTCACCCGTCAACCGGTAATTTTATAGAAGACTTTACAGTCAATGCTTATTTAAATTGCCTAAGTTCCGTCAGGCTTATATAATTTTATGTCATAATTTGTAAGTCCCTTTCTATCTAACGTCTGGAAACTGGCCTCGACTTTGAAAAGGTAAAAATTACGACACAATTGTATGGAAACTTTCCTTACTTATAATTCAGAAAAGTTCCCTGTGAGTCAACTGTACTCATTATATGTACATAATACATAATATGTTTAATGTATATATTATATACATTAAACATATGTTGGGACGTGCTATTGTTATGTTTGGTAGCTTCTCATAATGTCTAACATTTAATTTATACAGACAGATTAACACACAAATAAAGCTCTAACAAAGAGGACGAAAAATTATAAATAATATGGTAAAAATCTAACTGACCCGTTGAACTATATGAGTCAAAAATTCGGTTAAATGTGTCAAGAAAAAGCCCTGAAGAAAGCACTTTTTCTAATACTGTTACGTGAGTTTTATGAAGTTGGAGATATGATTGTGAAGAGAAAGAACAGCTGTACACCAGATCCTGTCTCACTAATGGTATAGCAACCGTCAACTACTTTAATATGACTTTAATATAATATGTCTCTACCATTTTACGAATATTCCTGCACGAAACGTGATCTTACTTTTCACTTTATACGTCACTTTTCATTAAGTGCCACGCCCGCTTTTGCTGGCATACCATTTATAGTTCATTGTAATAATGCCATTTTTGTGATACACATCAATTTATCAAAGTGGCAAGAGCATGTAATGGATTCACAGTAAGTTCTAGGTGAGGAACGAACATTACGTTTGATTTATTACCTACCTGGGAATAAGAAAATGTACTTTTGCTTTAAGCTCACGTAATTATTGCGTAAGATAATACAGCTTAGTTGAGAACTTCTTGGATTATCTAGTTTTACAAGGTCAAGTTTATACATATTTATACTACGGCCACAACGTAGGGTCCTAACCACTAGACGATCACGGCTATCGGAGCAGATACTGGTGGCTGCAAAATGTTTACTGCTTGGAAAAATATTTTGTCCACTCAATGAACCATAACATTTAGGGCGCTTGTATACTGCGCAATTCCAGATGCAGTGAGCGAAAAGATAATTACTACAGCCTGCAGTTAAGCCTACTTTTTTTTCCTTTAGCTTAGTAATGTTTCTTTTCCTTCACATTTATTATAATTCATTCCTATCCCGCTATATCGCAATATAGCCATGGAATGTAGTACCGATAAATTCGAACTCTATATTTTACTTAAGAGTTTTCAAATTGATTTTCATCTCCACGATATCATAATATTACTCGTCAGCTCAAAAGCTGGAGATATATCAGCATATTAAAAAAGAAACCATAACAATTCTTCATAATCTTCTGTATCAAAACACCTCAAAAATATTACTTCAAAATATAAGAACATCAATTTACCCCTGTCCTCGCATAAAGTATCGATTTATTTCTTTAAGTAAAACTTCATAAACGGCAAGTAAAACCTAAATAGCTGTCCTCGCGTAAAGTTCCACCCTCAAACGTTCATGTCATAAGATTTTACGATCACGAGCACATTTCGAGTTTTTTGTCCAAACTTGCACTAAAAGTTTAAGCGGTTGGGATATTGATGTATCGTTCGCGAATTTAATGTGAAGTTGAAAAGTTTTTACTGGGAATACTAATGGGCGTACGTGGTTATGTAGTATATGAGTCTCATATATTTCTCGTTTGACTTACATGTTTCTGCACCTTTTGTAATCAGTTTATAAGTTGTAAAAATTTATATAGCTTACTAGCGGTCCGTCCCGGCTTCGTGGAATACCATAACCATCCTCGTACTTCATGGAATATTATAAAAAAAGAATTAACGAAATCGGATCAACCGTTCTCGAGTTATGCGCTTACCAACACATTTTGCGATTCATTTTTATAGTATAGAGATTAATTATATAATAGCTTCGCCCGTGGTACTGTATATTTCGCAATAAAAGGTAGCCTATGTTCTTTCTCAGGGTCTAAAGATTGTCTGTGCCAAATTTCATCAAAATCGGGATTCATCAAAATTGAGAGGTTTATGCGTGAAAACCATATTCATTTTTATAGTATACATACATACATAATTACAAACTTTTCCTCTTTATAATATTAGTATGGATTAAATTAAAATCTTACTAAAAATAACAGCCCAGCTTATGGAATGATTTCTTCATAAAATGGAGTAACAACAAAAACTCTACATTATATTTCAAGATGTATCATCACTTTGTAGCGCAACTAATACATTAAAAATCCCTGGACAATAATTCGTTACTAAAACATTTAACACGTAAATATCAATATTAGACTGCGTGGAAAAAAATTCGAAGCTTGCACAATCATATTCTTTTATAAATAACTTAAAACAATTGATAAATAATGAGAGTAAAATCGTTTGTTGCGTGGTATATAAACAGCTTAAATTGTCAATTACATGGCAAGTATCGCTTATGCAACCGTTATTGCTCCAGTTTTGTTATAAGAGTTATAACCCGACAAAATTATAATGTAAACAATTAGAAAGTAAGTGTATACGAAAGTGGGGTATTTTATTTTGTCGCGATTTAGTTGTTAAAAATGTAATACAATTTTCATTCGCAGTATCACAAGCTCCGATAGCCGTGATCGTCTAGTGGTTAGGACCCTACGTTGTGGCCGTAGTAACCCAGGTTCGAATCCTGGTCACGGCAGCGAATAGCTGTTACGGCGGAGCATTTTTTTTTTGATTTGCTTTGAAGTAGGACTAGTATCCTCCTAAGAATGTCTCCTTTGATCAGATTTAAAGAAATTTATGTTTGTTTTAACGAAAAAAATACTGGACTTATTTTATATTATATGTTCCCCGCGGTTTCACCCGCATTTCTCCGCTCCTGTTGGTCTTAGCGTGATGTTATATAGCCTTCCTCGGTAAATGGGCTATCTAACACCGTAATAATTTTTCAAATCGGACCAGTAGTTCCCGAGATTAGTGCGTTCAAACAAACAAACAACTCTTCAGCTTTATAATATTAGTATAACAGCCGCGCTTATGGAAAGATCAGGTTTTCAGCCAAACAAACGAACGTTTAACTAACACGAGCAAAGACACGTTGAAAGTACTATAACATAAATGTTTCCAGTTTCAACAACGTCTGCTTTAATTTAACCAGTAATTAAATAACTCATTTGAAATTCATTTGCATAGAAATTATTCATGAACGGTTCATAAGAGCCTTCGTACAATTAAATTTAAAAAATTATAAGTACACTCTAAAATGATATCGCATTGCGGGGATGTTTCAAGAGTACTAGAAATTGAAAATATTTAATACTAAATAATGTGTTCGATTTAAATTGCGATAAGGCTCAATTCACAGTAATTATTCTGGTCGTCCTTTATACATTTTCCAGAATTTTCCGTTGATCTCTTGAAAAGGTCAAAGTATTACGTATTTTTAAAGACTATTTTTTTAATTTAACTATAATCTATAAAAACGCGCCTGAATAGATTTTAGAATTCAATGGTAATAATTATACTTATACTTTATTTGTCATTAAATTATACTTTTACTTTAAAAGAACACTTGTTACGTCAGAAAAAAAATTGAAAAATGATATTTTATCATTGCTCTACAATACCTTTACATATTTCTTTACACTTAGGTACATTCTCATAAGTACCATACCAAGTATCAAATTCCTAAATCTAAATAGTATCAAAATAACAATAGCTAGACATCCTATACAATTTGAATATTCAAATTATAATAACAAACAACAATGCAGATTTGTCCAATGCTTGTTGCATTTCAATAGGTACTTGTAGTTCAAGTGAGAGCCGTTAAAGACAGGAGGTCGAATTTCGACCTTCTGGAAAATGTAGTAAAGATTATTTTCAAATGGATCGTTGTCGAATGTCAAATATTCACAATAACAATGTTCTTCCTTTACCATTGAATTGAATTGTTCCCCAAAGATTCAACTAGAAACTAATGCCATCCACCTCATAGTCAGTAATAAATGCCACACATAAATAAGTTGGTACCGTCAACAAAATAAAGACGAAACCATCAATCCCCGCTAAACAAATATTTCTGGAAGGTTCTATTTTTCAAGAGCAATTCACTCGATCTTTCTTCAATGCTGAGGTGCATTCTTATTTGTATCAAATATATTTACATGAGAATCCTGTCGTATTATTAAAGTCTAAGGAAAGTTTTTCTATAGGAATACGTGATTGGAAAGCCTAAATGACGTCCCTTTTTAGGCAAATTTTATATGTAAAAGTATTGAACGATACGTGACTAAGGAGTTAGGTCCCCCGATTTGCCTTCAATTTATTTGCAATGATAGACAAGTAATATTGTTAGTTTTCGGCCTGGAGGGTGTGATCAGAATATTGGCTGATATTGAGAAATTTAAACGTTTATTGATTATGAGATTGAATCAGAGACGGCGCGTAGGCTAACTTAAATTTGCAAAGCTACCTACTATGATATTTAATTTTAAGGGAAATTATATTTTACACGCAATAATCGTCAAAAGCAATATTCTGTCGTTAGTGTCGATTTTTATATGGTATGGGTTCCATTCTAACTACTGAAAAAATATAATCTATACTAATACTAATAATTATTGAAAAATAAATTGTTATAATATTTTTTATTTTAATTATAAAGCTGAAGAATTTGTTTGTTTGTTTCAACGAACTAATCTCAGGAATTACTGGTCCGATTTAAAAAATTATTTCAGTGTTAGATAGCCTATTTATCGAGATATATCATCACGCTAAGACCAACAAGAGCTTAGCCACGCGGGTGAATCCGCGGGGCGCAGCTAGTTGGCTAATATTTTTAAGTGTTTCAGTTGCCTAAAATCATTAATTAATTGGTTATTTCAAAAGTAATTACTATTTAATACCTTCTGAATAAATTATCCAAAAGTGCCATTTACAATACCCTAATAGCGTTTGATAAGATTATTGCTTTAAGTACTTTAAAAGCTTAAGAACTTAATAAGTTTCTGAGACAATAGGAATTAATGAAGATCTATAGATTAGCGAATTCTCTTAATACGATTACCAGTTCTAGAAATGGTTTTAGATAAATTGCTGTTTATAGTTAAAATAATAAATATGAAGGAAATTATTAAATTTGATGTAGATAACACAAGCGCAATATAAACATAAACAACGAAATATATTTGTGTTTTATATTTTTCACAAGTACTTATAAGTTTTTTCCTTTTTCTTCACATAAGTACGTCCAATATTTCAAACTATCATTCAATTCAATTCTAGAACTACATTATTTTCTAATATTAATGTTTCCTAACAATACATTTATAAACGTAAAGTTAACCGCAATATAATTTATTACTGATAAAATGAGTCTCTGTTAGAGACAACGGTTTTCATTAAAACATTTCAAATACATTAAGCGTTGTCAAAACAAAGTATTCACAACAAAATTACGCTGAAATTCTTCGATAAGTAAATTATTTATCAAAATTAAAACTCTTATATGTACAACAAGAGTAACAAACTCGTTCATAATCTCGTCTCGATTTTCTATTACGCTAATAGCGGGAGAAAATCGAATCCCATCCTTATCCCATAGGTCGATCCCATCTCCAGGGATTGAGACAAATGAACCACCAAATTTTCACCTCGGGACAGAGAGGCGTGATTTCACGCGAATTTAAGGTGGAATTTCCTTGTGATATTGCAATATATGCTCTATCATATGGTATTAAGGTTAGCATTTGAATGGTTGATTAGGTTAAAGACATTTACAAGTGATGGGATTAAGTGGAGGTCTCTTAATTTGTTGGACCCAAGGGTACTGTTATGCAGAGTGGCTTAATGTTACCTTAGGATGGATTAAAATAATTCGTCTTAAGCGTCTTATTCACGGTCCATCCCCGACGTACGTCGGCTCAAGGCCGCGGTGCTGGATGTATCCTACTGACGATCGTGCGCGCATCAAGCATGGCTAGGGTTGCCAACTTTTATTTGAAGTTATAGAGTATATCTGATTTTAAAGGAGGTAAATAAAGAGTAAATAAATATTTTTAAAAATGTATTTTTTTATACTTTTAGCAGAACATACCTAAAAATTTTTCATTATTTTTAAATGAATTATATGAATCCAAACATTCCAAATCTAAATTTATATATTTCAAGAGCTCATTTTTAATTAATTTATAATGAAGCACAGTTTCTCTCTTCTCGCCACTTCACATTCATGACCGAAAAGACTCTTTCAATAAAAGCTGAAGTGGCGGGAACAGAGAGTATATAGCTAATCATTTTTTTTAAACAAACAAATTCGTCAAGACATTTTTTTTTAAATAAATTGCCATTTTTCTGCAGTGGACTTTTGCATAAAATCTGTGTTATTCAACAATTCGCCTTGGAGTTCTTTTAAAATAATAACTTCTGAATATAAACTGTCCATGTGTACTTTTTAATATTGATTATCATTACTTTTGGATCAACCTATGTAGGTATGTTTAGTCTTCGTAAATTAAGTTTTCCTTCTATAATTTGTTCTAAATTATTAAATTCAATAATATTTTTTTAAAGATATTGTATTTAGTGAAGATATAGAATTATCACTACTAAAATCAAACCATTTTTATAAATAAATCAAACATTTGTCTTGGGGAATTGGGGATACAGACGATACAGTAAATAGTCGACTTTTTTGGTTTTGATAATGGGTTTGCATAATATTACACGACTGGCACTCACTTAAAGTAAAAATTGTGTGAAAGAGAGTATTTTAGCATTATAGATTATAGAGTATGCCTACATGATAGTACAATACTCTATTTTATCACAAAAAAATCATATCAATAGGCCACGTTTCCAAGTATTTACATTAATTTCTGTTGGCAACACTGATCTGCTGTACGTCCGCGCTATTCACTGTCCATCTGCACGACGTTCGCGGTGGTGGGGGTGCTCGCTGGATGAAAAGTTGGTCGTGCACGTCCAGCAAGCTAATAATAATAATTATTGACGTACGTCAACACTATTCACTGTCGTTTTGCGTCGTGCATCGTGTATGACCTTGGCGGGACGTACGTCAAGATGGACCGTGAATACGACGCTTTAGGCTCTGCGTCGAACTTAATTAATAATATTGTTGTTTTTGAAATCTTCAGCGGGACTAAGTTGCTAAATGGGTAATATGAATCCCCTGTGAGTCCATTTGCTCGTTTCTTCGCTGCGCTGTTTGCTTTAAGTGAATTGGTTCAAGCTAATGGATAATTAAGTGAAATTAAAATAAAACCTTGAGTTGCTTTTATTAAATTCAAATTAAATTTTAATACTTGGGAACAAAAATTGAATTTAACAGTTAAGTGGTTTATACTATTATATACCTATAATTAATTTTATTAAAAACTTTGATTAAATTTGCATCAAAAACCACTCTATCATCAGTAATCACGCATTCAAAATAGTAATGACACAGATTTTACTTTTTTTGAAAAATATTTTTTTGCCAACCCTACTTTTTCCCAAAGGAGGTAAAGATCGAGTCACGCCGAAGTAAATAACACGATTATGAGTTCAACAATGAGATCAATAGTTTCGTATTGGTGCGTCGCCCTGTTCAATGGGGAATTGGATGTCCATGTTTTGTGTACTTTGACGGACTATTTATTTTTATATTTTTTATAGTTATACTTTTCTATTATATTTTTTGAGTGAAAATACGTACTTTAATTTTAAATTGCGTTCGTCAAAACTAAATTTCTTTATAATATGTCACAAAAATCGTTTACGAGGAAGAAATAAAAAAAATGAGGAAAACTAATTTATGTAACAACTGTAGATAATTATATCTGTGCCACTCCTACAAAAGTTTATTCTACACGTGCAAAAATTAAATTTAGTTTTCAATTAATATTGAAAGTATCACCATTTTGCAGTATGATCAAGAACAATAAAATTGGCATGTAACATATATGTAATAAACCATTAAATGCCATAAACCTCTACCACTTAGGTACACCCTTCCCCATCCTTGCCATATAAAACAAAAAAACGCTTATTACAATAAAAATCATATTAAGTATAATTTTCTACAAAAACCATATAAAACGTAAATCTCAGTCACCCTACACCAAGTCAAAGCTTAACTCGTACATTTGGTCGCCTACAGCAAATTCTATTACTTCGCTTTAGGAGATTGCCTATATACACATTCGCACTTTAGAAGCTGGAATAAACGCTTTTATTTAATGTATTGAGTGATTTCTCACTTGCTTTATCGTGTTTATTTTAATTCATTCAGTATTCGTGCGTAAAATACGCTAAATAGTTAATTTAAAACTTAGTTCTTTTTTCAGATATCGGTGTTATAAGGGTCTAGGGGTATGTATGAAAAACTAAATTGAAATTTATTTTATTCTTCTTGATATTAAAGAGCTTTCACTGACTCTACAATATCATTGATAGTAAACGAACCCATACACTTTAGCAATACAACAAATTGGAACGACTGTCGTGATACGTGTGTCGTCTTCCTTCCAAACGCATGAACCTATTTTAATCAGACTCTCACAAGTGGATAGCTCATGTTTAGTATGTACTACAAACTTCATTTTCTTCATCATATTATACATCTGTTCTCATTGACTAAGACGAAGCCAGGAGTTTTAGCTAGCAAGCTTCTATATCTCTTGAAATGTATCGTGATTCGTGACTTAGGAAATATTGCTTATTTTAATACTATCTTTAAGGTTGGTCTATGAGTCCTTAAAAAGCTTTTAATTTGACACATAAATATTTTATTTAAAAGTTAAAATAATTAGCAACACAATCTATACTAATATTATAAAGCTGAAGAGTTTGTTTGTTTGTTTGTTTGAACTTTGAACGCGCTAATCTCGAGAACTACTGGTCCGATTTGAAAAATTCTTTCGGTGTTAGATAGCTCATTTATCGAGGAATAGGCTATATATCATCACACTAAGACGGACAGGAGAGGAGCCACGGGGGTGAAACCGCGCGGAGCGGCTAGTATAAAAAAAAAAAAAAAATATTTATAAAAAAACTGAAAAAAATTAATAAAGCAGTATGTAAGTATTCGAAAGTAAATAGCCATAGATCAAAACACACAGTTTGTATATAATTCACTAATTGCAACCGAAAACAACAAACACACATAAATTAGACATCATAATGAAAACTAACCAAGCTCATAATTGTACCTAATAAGCGCCATCATATAAATCTAAATACATAACTATGAAATATATTGTTTCTTGTTAGCAAAACGCCTGTGAAATACCAAAACCGCATTTCACTGTACCTACTAATGAAGATGTATGGCGTATCTCCATTTGAGTTACTTTAGTTCTGCCATTATTCTTCTTATATTCAATATATCTGTGATTTTGGATCGCTATTGAAGTTATTTTTAGACTAGCTACTCGTCCCGGCTCTATTCAGCAAGTTTCGGCATCCTTAATCCGTCAGTCCTCGGATCACAGACACAATAGAAAATCTATTGTGTCTCGGCCCGATCGGGCCGCTCGGTGGTCAATGGGTTAATGTAGCGGAGACCAATTTAGAATCCAAAAATCATGAAATACCCTTCCATAGATTTAGTTTTGAGTAAAACTGGTGTAGTGTAACTATCCTGACTTTCTTTATTGTACTCATTTATTTACATTATAATATAAAAAAAAACGTGAAGTCCCATGTCCCATGTCCCAGTCCCATGGGGTAAGGGGCAGATGCATTATACATCTGTTTCGCTGATCGATTTTCTTTTGGGACAAGTAGGTGATCAGCCTTCTGTGTCCTACCAGACCAAGACATTTTTTTTTCTTTGTCTCCACCGGGAATCGAACCCAGGACCCCTCACGCGTCAACCACTGCACCGAGGAGGCGGTCAATTAATATAGTTTTAAAATAATACAAGATTTGAAATGCTTTTTTAATTTATACTAGCGGTCCGCCCCGGCTTCGCCCGTGGTACATGTTTACGTTTTCTCTACATAAGAACCATCCTCGTACTTCAAGGAATATAATAAAAAAAGAATTATCGAAATCGGTTCAGCCGTTCTCGAGTTATGCGCTTACCAACACATTTTGCGATTCATTTTTATATATAAGATTTGAGATTTCAAAGCTATCTATCCTATGCTGTACATTCCTAGATTCGAGGTTCTTTGGAAGAGACCATTCCTCAGGGATACGGTTACTGCTTGCACAAGATATTACAAATGTTGTATTTTCCTACGGTATTTTCATTTCATTGATTGGCGGCTGAACTCTACCATATTAAAAAAACTGTATTTGTATTTGCAGTCTGAATATCATAAGATGTTTAACTCAATTTACTCATTACTTAATTATTTTATAAGTATTTGAAATTTGCATTGGCTTACACAGAGCCATAATACTACTTACATCCCGTGTACCTTTTATAGAAAGTCGTTTAATATCGATCATTGGTTTTAAGACGTTGAACGATTAGATAAAGTTCCCCACAATTTCTATTATAAATTGGCAATGACGCGCATCGTTGATATATTTTGCTTTTCCCAGCTAAGAAAAATTCCTCCAGAGCACGAATCTGGTATTTAAATTCAGAACATTGAGGTTCAAATTCCCGTGGGAAATAAACTGCAGTGTAATGTATTATGACGTCATCGGCGAGTGAGTTTGACGTATCCTTAACGTAATCCATTTCAAGTGGTTATTAGAGGCAGTAGTGTTTGCAATATTATAATTTTAGATGACACTAGCAGACCTGGCAAATATTGTTCCGCCTTACCACGTAGTATATTATTATTAGTCTGTGGCCTTACCCTTATAAGGGGAAGAAAAATAGATATTGTCCGATTCTCAGACCCTCCCAATATGCACATAAAATTTCAAGAGAATCTGTCTAGCCATTTCAGAGGAGATTAACTTCAAATACCGCAAATACAAACCGCGACAGGAGTATTTTACACATGAGAAGAAGATATATAAAAACCAAATAAATTTTTAATATAAAACTGGAATATGTCTATATTATTGACCAATATTTTATTGCGTATAGCCTTATCGTACCACATAGAATGAACGCATTTGCTGCGTTTCAGCAGCTTAAGTACTATCAGACCCGCTTCCTATTTTCTATTTATAGAATTTAATTTCCTTGCTCGGCTATTTCATACGTGTGTTATTATGGATGCATTTCCTAATACACAAAAACAAGCATCAGGAGTGCGCATATTTGAGTTTTAGTATCAAAATTGTCGGGTATAGATAGCTGGAATTGCAAATACATAAGTAACATAAGAAACATACCTACGTATACATAAGTACCTATATAACGATTAGAAACTTAGCTAATTTTATCATTAAATACTTTTGAAAACTCTGCATCTAATATTCAACTTAACAAGGAAAAACCGGCCAAGTGCGAGTCGGGCTCGCGCACAAAGGGTTCCGTAGCAGCAAATATAATAAATTACAGTTAAATCAACCTATCTCAAAAACTATAAGAGATACTTTGATCAAACCAAAAATCGTTGAAAGAGTTAATTAGCATGCATCACCTCTATTTTTTTTAGAATTTTATACCCCGTAGTTATAAAAATAGAGGGGGGGGGACATACTTTTTACGACTTTGAGAGCTGATATCTCAAAAACCGTTCACTTTAAGAAAAATGTTTTTTAGAAAACTTTATATCATTTTAAAAGACCTTTCCATTGATACCCCACACGGGTATGTACATCGAAAAAAAAAATTTCATCCCTCAGTTACATGTATGGGGGGCCCCACCCCCAATTCTTTTTTTTACTATTTAGTGTCATATTTTTGTAGCGGTTCATACAACACATATTCCCATCAAATTTCATCACTGTAGTACTTATAGTTTCCGAGTAAATCGGCTGTGACAGACGGACAGACGGACAGACGGACAGACGGACATGACGAAACTATAAGGGTTCCGTTTTTGCCATTTTGGCTACGGAACCCTAAAAAGGGTAGCAATACCGAAACACAAGTTCGTTCTCATCATTTGTCTTTTTCTGCACTGACCCATAAAATTAATGAAGTCCCAATATCAATTCGAGTTTAGTAATATTCATTACATATCTCTCTGATTGCTCCAATTTAATTAATGGCTATCACTTATCCCAATAATCTTGTAATCAGAGGCTCAGCTCATCAGCCCTAATTGCATGACTGAGTCACGCAATTCCGGTCCCTTTTCCAATACTAATTGGGTCTTTTTCTCTAATGAGCTAGTTACAGCGAGTGTCCAGTTTTAATTGTGAATGTTACATTGTATTTCAGGAAAGTCGGGATGTAACTCAAATACTTAAGTATGTATCAGGGACCAACTGGCACGGCTAAAAAGCTTTATAAATACTAGGAAATACTAGATAATTATTAATAACTAGCTTTCCACCCGCGGCTTCGCCCGCGTTTTCAAACAAAAACCGGCATAGTTCCCGTTCCCGTGGGATTTCCGGGATAAAACATGTATTATTCTGATGTATAAGCTATATTGTGGTAAAGTTTCATTCAAATCCATTCAGTAGTTTTTACGTGAAAGAGTAACAAACATCCATACATACAAACTTTCGCCTTTATAATAGTAGTAAGATGTGAATAAATGTTATTTTCTGTGAAGAAATGAAACATTATAGAATACAAATGATTATCGTGCTTTGTCTGGTAGAGGCCACTGTTGGTATAAGGTCGCTAGGCTGTCTTACACGACCTTAATTATTAAATGGTTTATTTACAATACCTACATAATATTTACCTACAGTATACTTAAGTGATTATTAAATTCACCTATTACCCACCGAAAACCCATTCTTTGAATTTTTAACACGTTCAGGACATCATTTGACTCTAATAAATAAAGCCCACATTGACTGGGAATCCAAAGCATTATGTACTAAGTACTACTTAGTTCTTATGTACTAAGACATTTTGAATAAATGCTTATAAATGGTGGCCACTATAGCACACACATATTCTTATTATAAGTGAAATCCCATATCCCCTAGTGGGGTAACGAGCAGATGCATTATACATCTGTTTCACTGATCGATTTTCTTTAGGGACAAGTAGGTGATCAGCCTTCTGTGTCCTACCAGACCGAGACATTTTTTTTTCTTCGTCTCCACCGGGAATCGAACCCAGGACCCCTCGGTGCTACGCTCACGCGTCAACCCCTGTACAAGGAGGCGGTCAATATATTCTTATTATACTTCATATAATATATTAATTTACTATATACCATTTTCGTACGCTATTTGTGCCATTCTTTCGTTTTGATGAATGTGCTTTGGTAGCCATCTTGCACTTTATATGATAGTGTAATCATCATTTGCATTTCAAAAAGACAGCTCAAAGATATTGAAGTAGATCGAAATGGTGTGGACGTTAGCATCGTCGTTATCATATAATATTATATGTGAATGTGCTCTTTTTAGGGTTCCGTAGCCAAAATGGCAAAAACGGAACCCTTATAGTTTCGTCATGTCCGTCTGTCCGTCTGTCCGTCTGTCCGTCTGTCACAGCCGATTTACTCGGAAACTATAAGTACTACAGTGATGAAATTTGATGGGAATATGTGTTGTATGAACCGCTACAAAAATATGACACTAAATAGTAAAAAAAAGAATTGGGGGTGGGGCCCCCCATACATGTAACTGAGGGATGAAATTTTTTTTTTCGATGTACATACCCGTGTGGGGTATCAATGGAAAGGTCTTTTAAAATGATATAAAGTTTTCTAAAAAACATTTTTCTTAAAGTGAACGGTTTTTGAGATATCAGCTCTCAAAGTCGTAAAAAGTATGTCCCCCCCCCCTCTATTTTTATAACTACGGGGTATAAAATTCTAAAAAAAATAGAGGTGATGCATGCTAATTAACTCTTTCAACGATTTTTGGTTTGATCAAAGTATCTCTTATAGTTTTTGAGATAGGTTGATTTAACTGTAATTTATTATATTTGCTGCTACGGAACCCTTTGTGCGCGAGCCCGACTCGCACTTGGCCGGTTTTATTTAAAATATCTTTGCTATAAATTACTTGAGAAATTTTTATAAAATAATTCGAGTGTACTTTTATGTTATGAAGAAAAAATATTGTCAAAGCAAGTCAGATGACACAATATATTGCAACAAATAAGAAATACAATATAAATAAATATTACTGAGCTTTCGCTTGTGTTATGGAAACCAGGTGACTGATAAACACACATATATAATTTTATTAAATCAATAGATTAAACATAATAACATGCGGGCTAATCGCTAAAGCAATATCTTCCAAAAAACCTGGTGAAGAGCACATTGAATATTCAATAACCAAAATATTACTTAGATGTAAAATAAATTTTACAAGAATCAATTCACAACTTATATATACAGGGTGTAATCGTTAAGTGTGCACAGGCGATTATTCCGTAACTATTACAGATATCAAAAAACTTTAAACTGATATCGAAAGTACTTAACCTAATGAGTAAAATGGCCATAATAAATTTTTAAAAATAATACGAGAAATATCTAAAAAATTAACTTTAAGCCCTCCCATACATTTAGTATGAGATATGAATATCCCATGTACATGGGTTGATCCAAAAGTAATGATAATCAATATTAAACAAGGTCATTACAGTTAAAATAATTATGTATTTCTCTAGATAGTCTTCTAACTAGATAATACTTCGATATTTTTTTTCCTTAACTTAGAAAAAAAAAACTTTGACTTCATCTACAAAAACCCCTCAAAATCGGCCATCACTTCGCTGTCGTCTTAAAATTTCTTATATCGACGGTGTTTCTTGTGCCGAGGTAAGAGATAGAATTAACTAGGAGCTAGATCTTACAAACAGGGTGGGTGTTCAAGCATTTTCAATGCCGATTTTTGATTGGCAGCCATCGCAACTGACGCTTTGTGATCTGGTGCGTTGTCTTGGTGAACCAACATTCAAGACCGAAGTTTGCCATGTCTCTTTTTCTTACTAACCTACCCACAATCTTTTAATTTGGTCTGTGTAGTAAGAGCCCTGTGTAGTAGTGGCTACCTTCTTAAAATATTCCACATTTCTTCAGCGTCCCAAAAAACTACGGCTTTAATCTATCCTACTAATTTTCACTTTGAAAATCTTCACCGTCACTTTGGAAGCTCGCATCCAGGCCATTGATTGTTTCTTGGTTTCAGCATAAACATGGTGAACCCAGGTAACGCCCATGGTCACAAATCGTGACAAAAAATTATCCTGATCTCATTAAAAATTTAGAAATTCACCCTCTAAATGTCGAATCGTTGTTTCTTCTTTTCGTCGGGAAACGTTCTGGCTGCACTGTTCACATTAAAATTAATGTTAATACTTGGAAACGTGGCCTGTAGATATAATTTTTTTGTGATAACTTAGTGATTACATGAGCAAGCATAAAACATTTATTTTATATTTTTATGTGCACAGGAAATACCCAATTATCATTACTTTTGGATCAACCTATACATTTAATATGAAAGATTTTAGCTTTTTTTTTGTTTTTTTGGTTTTCTGCTTTAATTACTTCGCAAATTTGGAGGGAAGTTCATTTAGAAACTGTAAATAGACCTCCTCATTGTATTGCACAATAAGGACGTCACTTCGAAAATCTACTATGAATACAAAATGTATGGGAAATAAATTGTATGGGAGCGTTTAATGTAACATTTTTGGTTATTTCTCGTTTTATTTTTAAAAATTTATTATGGCCATTTTACTCATTAGGTTAAGTACTTTCGATATCAGTTTAAAGTTTTTTGATATCTGCAATAGTTACGGAATAATCGCTTGTGCACACTTAACGATTACACCCTGTATAAGCATTAAATTAAGCTTATATATAAGCATTAAATTAAGTTAGTTAATCTGTGATATAGCTTATATATAATTTAATAAATTAAGATTAATTAACTAGCTTACCGCCCGCGGCTTCACCCGCTTTGTCTAAAACATAATAAATTATATACTAAGACCTTACTCTTGAATCACTCTATCTATTAAAAAAAACGCATCAAAATCCGTTGCGTAGTTTTAAAGATATAAGCATACATAGGGACATAGGGACAGAGAAAGCGACTTTGTTTTATACTATGTAGTGATATATTTTAAACCCGCTTTTTAGGGTTCCGTAGCCAAAATGGCAAAAACGGAACCCTTATAGTTTCGTCATGTCCGTCTGTCCGTCTGTCCGTCTGTCCGTCTGTCACAGCCGATTTACTCGGAAACTATAAGTACTACAGTGATGAAATTTGATGGGAATATGTGTTGTATGAACCGCTACAAAAATATGACACTAAATAGTAAAAAAAAGAATTGGGGGTGGGGCCCCCCATACATGTAACTGAGGGATGAAATTTTTTTTTTCGATGTACATACCCGTGTGGGGTATCAATGGAAAGGTCTTTTAAAATGATATAAAGTTTTCTAAAAAACATTTTTCTTAAAGTGAACGGTTTTTGAGATATCAGCTCTCAAAGTCGTAAAAAGTATGTCCCCCCCCCTCTATTTTTATAACTACGGGGTATAAAATTCTAAAAAAAATAGAGGTGATGCATGCTAATTAACTCTTTCAACGATTTTTGGTTTGATCAAAGTATCTCTTATAGTTTTTGAGATAGGTTGATTTAACTGTAATTTATTATATTTGCTGCTACGGAACCCTTTGTGCGCGAGCCCGACTCGCACTTGGCCGGTTTTATATTTACTTCTTTTAATTTAAACCTCTCAAATTGGTATAACCACAGACTAATAATAATATAATATGTACTACGATAACGATTAACGTCTGTTCATGGTTTGGTCCTTCGCGTAAAAACTACTGAACGAGTTTGATTTAAATTTGGTATTCAAATAGATTAAAGCCTGAAATAACTTCAGCCGAAGTTAATATTCAATTAAATGCTTGAAGAGGTATGCCAATCTAATTCTAAAGTTTGGACATTCCATTTTATAGCGAAATAATTCTGAAAACGTTTAAAAATAGAGTATTAAATCAAACGTTTATTTTTGGATATTTAAAAGGGGACATCATTTGTCGTAGTTTATTAAGAACTTTACTTACTACTCAAAACAAACATAGTACAAAGTTTCCTATGTTTTTATTTTTAGACATATTGATAGCCAATTTGTCTAAAAATAAAAACATGTCCATATTTGATAGCCAAAAAATATTAAATTATTGTAACTAATCTACGAAGTAACTTTAATTAATCGTAAATCAAATCATAAGTAACACTAACTAATTAACCTACTCATGACCCATATCATGGTAAAGAAAATCGATCAGTGAAACAGATATATTATTAGTTACTAGCTTACCGCCCGCGGCTTTGCCCGCTTTGTCTAAAACCTAATAAATTATATACTAAAACCTTCCTCTTGAATCACTCTATCTATTTAAATAAAACCGGCCAAGTGCGAGTCGGGCTCGCGCACAAAGGGTTCCGTAGCAGCAAATATAATAAATTACAGTTAAATCAACCTATCTCAAAAACTATAAGAGATACTTTGATCAAACCAAAAATCGTTGAAAGAGTTAATTAGCATGCATCACCTCTATTTTTTTTAGAATTTTATACCCCGTAGTTATAAAAATAGAGGGGGGGGGACATACTTTTTACGACTTTGAGAGCTGATATCTCAAAAACCGTTCACTTTAAGAAAAATGTTTTTTAGAAAACTTTATATCATTTTAAAAGACCTTTCCATTGATACCCCACACGGGTATGTACATCGAAAAAAAAAATTTCATCCCTCAGTTACATGTATGGGGGGCCCCACCCCCAATTCTTTTTTTTACTATTTAGTGTCATATTTTTGTAGCGGTTCATACAACACATATTCCCATCAAATTTCATCACTGTAGTACTTATAGTTTCCGAGTAAATCGGCTGTGACAGACGGACAGACGGACAGACGGACAGACGGACATGACGAAACTATAAGGGTTCCGTTTTTGCCATTTTGGCTACGGAACCCTAAAAAACGCATCAAAATCCGTTGCGTAGTTTTAAAGATTTAAGCATACAAAGGGACATAGGGACAGAGAAAGCGACTTTGTTTTATACTATGTAGTGATTACAAAGGGACACAACTTCACACATGATCCGAACAATTAATTTGTCCACAATATACGAAAACCAAATTAAACGTGGACACTGTTTTAATTCAATTTTAGACCCAAATCAACATTGATTGATACACGTAGGTTTATGGATACTCGTACCTTGTTTGCTTAAACTAGGTTTCCACGGTTTGAATATTGAGTATTGGTCGGTCACGGACCACGGTGTTTACCAAATACACATGATATAGGACATTCATTTTGGCGGGAAAGCAATATGAGCTTTTCGTGTTTTTTTTTTTTTAAGTAATTGTTTATGAATTTTAATTCTATCAGTAGATTTTTTTATGAAATTGATTTAATAATTTCAATGTCATCCGTATTTATAAGATTACTAGCGGTCCGCCCCGGCTTCGCCCGTGGTACATGTTTACGTTTTCTCTACATAAGAACCATCCTCGTACTTCAAGGAATATAATAAAAAAAGAATTATCGAAATCGGTTCAGCCGTTCTCGAGTTATGCGCTTACCAACACATTTTGCGATTCATTTTTATATATAAGATTTATTATCAATTAGTTAATATAGGAAGTATGTAAGTAAGTAAAGGTAAAGAAGTTATTTCACACAGCCCACGAAAAGTAAAGAACTGATAACCATGGTTGACTATGACTATAAACCAAGCAAATTCACACTAAAAAATAGAATGTCTATCTCACAATATTTTCAATTAGTCATCGAACCCACATCAATTGTCAAGATAGTCAGAGTCGTTAATCATTTCGGAAATTAGGTCATGAAACACACAGTATTTTTTCCACTAGTTCTTTTGAATAACCACGCTTTTTAAAAGAGCACTTACACATTTTGAAAACAAAAATATTATTTTAGATTTATAAAGTAACTGGCCAGTAACAAAATGATTGCGTAAAAAAGTAATTGTCTGGGAACAAAAAAATAGTCTGGTAAATTCCTTTATATTATGTTCTGTGGGTAAATTTACAGGCCGGTTAGATAGAGAGAGCGCACGCTGTAATAAAAAAAAGAAAAGAAAAAATTACGTGTGTTGTTCTTTTTTTGATCGAAGGATTAAAAGGGAGTATAAAGGAAATAAAAATAAATTAAGTGGTAAGTATATTGGTATTTAAGTTTAATATAAGTGTATATCATTGACTCTATCCATATCTCAAAACTCAACAAAATTGATTCAGCAAAAAGTCACAAGCTATTATAACCAAAATATACCTGCACTTTACACGAATCAAAGTTTTCTGCATAATATTTCCTCAAAAACCGACATATATTCACAAAAATTCACGGGCACTTAATCTTGAGACACTACTGAGACTGAAGGCATTCGGTTTTTATGAGCTCAGACCGTAAATCGCCTTTTTATTATACTTAATATTCTCTATTCATATCGAAAAGTTATAGAAATATGCAAATAGTAATACCTACTGTAAGAACGGCGGTATATA
Source organism: Colias philodice (assembly GCF_061535455.1). Lineage (NCBI taxonomy): Eukaryota > Metazoa > Arthropoda > Insecta > Lepidoptera > Pieridae > Colias > Colias philodice. The sequence goes on along the minus strand of NC_143091.1, from coordinate 1,091,816 downwards.
GTGTTTGTCTGACCGAATTTGCACCACAATAACTTAAAATAAAAATAAAAACAGATTAAAAATATACACAGCATCACAAAAAAAATTAAATATATTAAGCAATCAAATGAGTGGCCTTTTTTGTCGCAACAGAGCGATTTTAGGTACATTACCCATGGGACTTAATATTATTTTGACATCGCAGACGAAGCCGCGAGCGAAAAGTATCATGTACACAATTTGGAAAAGTTTAAATAGTCAAATGACGATCCTATATAGCATAATATAATAGCATTCTTCACTACATAGTATAAAACAAAGTCGCTTTCCCTGTCCCTATGTCCCTATGTCCCTATGTCCCTATGTCCCTTTGTACGCTTAAATCTTTGAAACTACGCAACGGATTTTGATGCGGTTTTTTTTAATAGATAGAGTGATTCAAGAGGAAGGTTTATATGTATAATAACATCCATTAAATAGTGGAGAAGTACTGTTATTTTTGAGGTTTCTAATGTGATGTCGTAAATTTTTACATTTTTTCCGCTTACATTGCAAACGCAGGCTGAACCCTACAAGTTTTATCAAAATAATGTACTAAGTATTATACACATTGAAAAGGTCTACAGAAAAGTCTGCGATGGTATATGTCTATCTCTTATGGATAACCCACAATAACTTTTTTTTGTCATTTACTTTTTACGACAAATAATGGCTAATTTTCGATGCGATTTTAACCAATACAGCATTAATCCTTAACCAATTAAATACCTTGAATACATTGTTCATTTAATATAGATCTATATGGCCCTTTACACCGTATGATTTAAGTGAATATTTTCGAAGATATTACAGATTTAAAAATTGCGGGACGTAGCGTTTGCGGCGGTACCGGCCGGCCGCGCCGCCCGGCTATCGAGCGAGTCGAGCGGGCCGCTATGTTTTTAATTTTATATAGGTACAACGTAATTATATACGTAGTGTATATGTAGTATATTATTATTAGTCTGTGGTACAACGTTCACAGTTTTTCTGTAGTGTATTTTGTATCAGCATTGCACCCGTGCGAAGCCGGGGCGGGTCGCTAGTAATTTAATAAAATTTGAATATTTTCGAGTGAATAATAGCAATTAGACCGAATTATGCCATTGGTTAATTATTTGGAATTTAGGACAGATTTTTAAAACGACAATTCATAATATGTATTACCTAAAATTACCAAACCTTTTGACCTAAAAACAATATAATTAGTAATTACCATTCGCATGTTCATATTCTGGAGTTATACCTAAGAAAGTCCTTGAGAAACCTTTAACCTACATCTGCCAAGACACAGGGTACGAAGATTTATTTGCTCTCTACGATATGCTTACACATTACGTAATTATGCTTAAAACATTACACTATTTAACTCTTAAAGTCCCAATAAATATCTACCATCCATACTAATATTATAAATGCGAAAGTAACTCTGTCTGTCTGTCTGTTACTCAATCACGCCTTAACTACTGAACCAATTTGCATGAAATTTGGTATAGAGATATTTTGATATCCGAGAAAGGACATAGGCTACTTTTTATCCCGGGAAATAGGAAAGGTTTTATCCCGGAAATCCCACGGGAACGGGAACTATGCGGGTTTTTCTTTGACTGCGCGGGCGAAGCTGCGGGTGGAAAGCTAGTATCTAATATAAGTAATCTCTGGATCAATGGACCGATTTCAAAAATTCTTTCACCTTTGGATATGTACGTGATCCATGAGTGCTATAGGCTATACAGGGTGAAAAAGGAATGTTTCCCTTCAGCCAAATTTGCTATCACCAGTATTTCAAGTACTTCCCTTCCAGGGCCCATTGTAAATATCCACCCTGTATATGTACCACGGGCGAAGCCGGGGTAGACTAATATATTATTATATATTTTTGCCTTTAGAAACCTACAAGTGTTTTACCGATTGCCATTGTAAATAAAAGTACTCCAACGAAATATAAAAGGGATCTCCTTGTAAGTACAAATTGGTTGAAAAGTACTTTACAGACTGGAAACAAGAAACTTTCCCTTCGTAAAAAAGTTTAATTTCTAACTCAATATAAGGAAACGTGCCTTTTATAAATACAGTCGGTAGGTATTAAAGTTTATTGCATAACTTTCACAATTTGTAACATTAACATATTCTCTCATTTTTATGATTGCAGTAAAACAACAGATAATATAATAGGTACAGTTATAGCCTTTATTTTATTTATCTATATAAGGAAACAAACAATACTGTATGCAATAGGCAAGAATACTACACAATACCTTGGATGAATACCAAAAAATTATTCAAATCATTAGTCAAAAAATATTAATATTGTTGTCTATTATTAGTATAAGAAATATTATATTATTGCTATTACAAACTTTAACTAGGTAATAAAAATATGCCACCAGCTACGTATGTTCATTCGATGATTAATAATTATTGAATTTAATCGTAAAAAAAACAAATAATATTTTCAATTATTTCATGAATATTTCCTAGCTTAAAATTTTACGTACCTAGTTATTTATAAAATACAATGAAAAGCTCAAAATTATTCAGACATAAACGAGAACATTGTTTTGTGTAAATCAACAGAAATACGTGACCAATTATGATGAGTGAAGCCTCTCAAGCCTACACACTTCTAGGTTATTATAACAATAAATAACATTTCAAATAAGCTTGCGGAAAAAACACATTTCACGTAAGAGATGATAAAAGTACCTATATAATACTAGCGGTCCGCCCCGGCTTCGCCCGTGGTACATATGAAAAATAGATGTTGGCCGATTCTCAAACTTACCCGATATGCACAGAAAATTTCATGAGAATCGGTCCACCCGTTTCGGAGGAGTATGCAGACTAACATTGTGACACGAGAATTTTATATATAAGAAGATATATATACGAATAGTATGTACAAATTGCATATATTAATATTAATCATTATAAGGACATATTAAAACAGAAGTGTAAAGCTCTTCAAAATCATTAACGAGCCGCATGATAAACCTCAAAATCATGTATAACATTAGAGCGGACGTGGGATTAATAGGAAAATATACAAACTACCAAAAAATTCAAAAATTCAAAATTATTTTCTTTCTTTCATTTACAGGTCTTAAACTAATTTGTGATTGGAACACTCCAAGTAATTAAATCATAAGCCATTGTCACTACAAAATAATAAAATAAAATTCATTACTCTTAACTTATCGAAACAGATATATAAATAAGAATGCTTAAATAAAACAGCTGCTTCCATAAACCCCTAACAATCAACGGCTGAATAAATTCCAATCCCATTTTATTCGAACACTAAACATTTTGGATTAATATGCAGAGAAGGAACGGTTCGGTTTTACTGTAAACAAGATGGGCTTAACAATGTTTTAATTAATTATCGAGAGGGTTTTAACAAAGAATTGTTTTATTTTACCAGACAAGCGACAATATAAAGCATTTTATACATTGTTGTTACCGATACACATAAAATTACTTTTTGTTATTATGAAGAAAAAAACTAAAAATTCTTTAAATTGACAGAGCTTTAAAAAAAATTCAGTGTGTCTTCGTCATTAATGGAGAACAAAAGGCCATGTTACTAATTATAATGATTATTTTTTTCCATACAATTTAACCGAATCAAAAGGCAAACCTACAAGCATTATAAAACCATAAGCACACGTCATGTTACATAAGCACAAATTAGTGCTCGTTTGACTTAAAAAGGATATTTCAGGATTCTGCGACAAGAGAATTTAATCCAACATTTTTATTAGAGGCTGTATGTCAAAGGTAATTGAGATGAGTGGGTTCGCTCCATCAGAAGCCCACAATATTAGATTTTTCGTTTATGAATAAATACAAACCCCTGGTGGTAATATTTTGGGTTTTAATAAAGTAATGCCCATTTTTGTTATTTTCTTGAATTAATTTTCTTAGCGTAGGTTTTATTGTAGGCAATTTTTACTAAGAGTTGAAAGAAGTATATTTGTATTTTAAATTACAACGAAAATTTGTCAATGTCTCTATTTTTATATATATAGGAAATAAATACTAAGCTATGAATAAAGTATAAAATTTTTTCGCAATAGGTAATATGTAGGTAGATACCTAGGTTATATGCGAAAATTACTCCAGCAGTCTGTCTGTTCAATTTTCTAGCCCGTAGCGCTGAACAGATTTGCATGAATTTTAATCTATAAATAGGAAAATGTGTGTTTCGAGAAAATAAAACAAGATAAAAGCCTATAATTGATAAGCCTATATCTATACTAATATTATAAAGAGGAAAAGTTTGTAAGTATGTATGTATGTATGTATGTATGGTTTTCACGCAAAAACTACTGGACCGATTTCAAAAATTCTTTCACCAATAGAAAGCTGCATCTTTACTGAGCAACATAGGCTATATTGCATTTTCAAAAAAATTAGAGATCCTTACCAAAAATGCAATAATGTAACCCAAGGTGTAAAAAAATCCTCAATAAAACTTCTGTCATCGCGTGCGCTGCGGAATCTATTGAAGATAGAACAAAAAAATGTTCTAAGGTATTAGAAAGTCCGCGATACCATATGTCCATCTTCAGTAGTTATGTTACTACAACAACTTTTTTACGTTTTCAAAGTAAATAGAAGTGCCGACAGTAATCAAACCATGTTATCCATACACATATATTAATCCTTATCCCATTAAATGATGTTTTATTATAGACTGTTTCAATACCAGCAAAATACTTTTTAAATGAAAAGAATTGGATATTCCATTCAAAAGATATAACGAATTTTTAAAAGTGTCAATCTACAGAAAATAGTAGGTATACCTACTGTTTGAGCAGGCCGTAGTGCGAGGGTCACGGAGGAATTCTACCAATATGCGTCTTGACGGAACACAGTGGGGTTTTGGTCGGTAGGAATCCGACATAACCCACGGCCCCTCCCCCGGAGGCCGTGGGTATCTATGAAAGATTTCCCCACTAAAACCAAAAAAAAAAAATAAGGCCGTAGTGCGGGACGGGGTAAAGGTGATTTTCATGTGATTAAAAATTAAACCGACCCGTCCGACCTATAGTATAGACTTTTCACTGTAACGATATCGCTATCTATGCGGGTGAAACCGCAGGGCATTGCTAGTATTTTATAAAGGGCAAAACGTGGGTATCGGATTTTGGTATCACGTCTAACTAGGACATGATTGTACTACTATGATAGAATAGGCTTGAACGAAATAAAAAATCCATACTAATATTATAAATGCGAAAGTAACTCTGTCTGTCTATCTGTTACTCAATCACGCCTTAACTACTGAACCAATTTGCATGAAATTTGGTATAGAGATATTTTGATACCCGAGAAAGGACATAGGATAGGTTTTATCCCGGAAATCCCACGGGAACGGGAACTATGCGGGTTTTTCTTTGACTGCGCGGGCGATGCCGCGGGTGGAAAGCTAGTTATTTAATAAAAAATATTAATTATTTCTTATTTGTGTAAATAATACAAATATTATAAAAAAAATATATAATATTTGTATTATTTACACAAATAAGAAAGTTATTTATTTATTTTAATGCAATTTGAAGTAAAAAAGATAACCTCTACCACCTAAACAAGCCTTTAATATAAGTGTATGTACGTGGTAATATAACAAATACTTATACAATCTTATCACTACATAGTATAAAACAAAGTCGCTTTCTCTGTCCCTATTTCCCTATGTCCCTATGTCCCTTTGTACGCTTAAATCTTTGAAACTACGAAACGGATTTTGATGCGGTTTTTTTTAATGGATAGAGTGATTCAAGAGGAAGGTTTATATGTATAATAACATCAATTAAATAGTGGAGAAATACTGTTATTTTTGAGGTTTCTAATGTGATGTCGTAAAAAATTACATTTTTTCCGCTTACATTGCAAACGCAGGCTGAACCCTAGGAGTTTTATCAAAATAATGTACTAAGTATTATACACATTGAAAAGGTCAACAAAAAAGTCCGCGATGGTATATGTCTATCTCTTATGGATAACCCACAATAACTTTTTTTTGTCATATACTTTTTACGATAAATAATGGCTAATTTTCGAAGCGATTTTAACCAATACAGCATTAATCCTTAACCCATTAAACACCTTGAATACATTGTTCATTTAATATAGATCTATATGGCCCATTACACTGTATGATTTAAGTGAATATTTTCGAAGATATTACAGATTTAAAAATTGCGGGACGTAGCGTTTACAGCGGTACCGGCCGGCCGCCCGGCTATATATTTTATACCCGTGCGAAGCCGGAGCGGGCCGCTATGTTTTTAATATACAACGTTCACAGTTTTTCTGTAGTGTATTTAGTATCAGCATTGCACCCGTGCGAAGCCGGGGCGGGTCGCTAGTCTTATATATAAAAATGAATCGCAAAATGTGTTGGTAAGCGCATAACTCGAGAACGGCTGAACCGATTTCGATAATTCTTTTTTTATTATATTCCTTGAATTACGAGGATGGTTCTTATGTAGAGAAAACGTAAACATGTACCACGGGCAAAGCCGGGGCGGACCGCTAGTACGTTATAAATAATTTGGAAAATCCAAAAGTGCACGCCTCATAATTTTTTTTTAATAAATATTTATTAATTATTATTTTTGTTTATTTAATAACAATTAAACCACATCGAATCAGACCCTGAAAAATGAAAGGGTTCTATTCCTGAGCATACTCAAGCGTAAGAGAAAAAAAAAGACTCGATTAGTAAAGTATTTCGGTCGCTATCGTGTTAACAAGAAAAAGGATCCGCACATACAGACACACGGACGTCCAAGACAGAACTTTTTTAAACTGTTTTTTAACTAGTTTAAATAACAAAAATGACATCAAAAATATCATGAACGTTAAAAATAGTGTTTTTTCTTAATATGTGTGTGTATGTATTATCTTACAAGTGCAATGTATGATACATAAAGACATTTTAAGTTTGAAAAATCAGATGTTTTGCGCGAAGTGACAGTAGTACCCACCTCAACGCTTCGCTTATGAGGCGTGCAATATAACTTGACATCCTAGTTCAAGTCACGTACACACTCCAAAGATTAATATTATGAGGGTTGTACATCACAAACAGGTGTCATAAGTAGATCCTCTAATAACAATAGGGCTTGTACACAATGAATAACGGCAAAATAATGTGTAGGCGTCTTTAAGAAGTCATTATAACCGACCTCTTGATGTAGAACCTTTGTGGTTTTATGTACAAACATTATTGCGAACTAGACGTGCGACCTTTCTATGGTGTATGATTACTTTTATGTATTGACTATAGTTTAAAGTTATGTTATTACCTGGATAAAAGGGTGTACTTAATAAGCCTTTGCAGCTGAAAATCTGAAACTATATTTCAATTTTCGATTTAGTTGCATTTACGTATCATTTTAAACACACAAACTTATCATAATTTTGTAATTGTTATTGTATTTTAAAGCTTATCAAATCTTATTAAAAATATTCATGATTACATTTTTATAAATTAGACCTTTGTTCTAATTTATGTTGACATATATAACTCTGGTATAACTTTCGTAATTTCTATTTAGTAATCTGTGATATAACTATATTTAAATATTCCTTTATAAGAGGCGGCAAAACTGTTATTTGCGGCATTTATAATACAGTAACCGATAAGCTCTTTCGCTGGCCCTCCAAGCCAGACTGCTTTATGATATCATTCATATTTTTCTCATTATGTTACCATAGCAGCTATAAAATATTTATGCCGTCTATAGCTTGGTACGTTTCATTGATTTTTATTATATTCTATGCTTTATGTGCGACGGACAACTATCTGGTGTTAGGTTGAATATGTCCATATTGAATAAGGTAGTTCATATTACTTTCTTGATGCTTAAATATGTCTATCTTAAATGGACTATAGGCTTCTAAATGAATAAAAGTGAAGGCCCATGCCCCCTAGTGGGGTAAGGGGCAGATGCATTATACATCTGTTTCACTGATCGATTTTCTTTAGGAACAAGTAGGTGATCACTGATCAGTCTTCTGTGTCCTACCAGACCATTTTTGTTTCTATTAGACTTAAATAGAAGTAGAGAGTAAAAAAAAACACGCACTGCCAACCTTACAAAACTGACCTCTTGTAGCCCTAAATCTCTATGGTAAATATATTAACGTAACTTGTGTTTTGTTATTAATTAGCCTTTGTATATTTTCCTTATTTATACTGCCCTTGTGCGAAGGACATATTCTCACTCGGGAATATTAAATATCTCCCGAGTGAGAATCTCTCTCATTAACTGTTTACTACACAAAATTTTACAGAATAAATATGATAATTCGGAGGTAAATGAACGTATAATAAATCCTTTATATTCCGTAATCACTTTTTGTTGTAAAACATCTCTAGATTTTTATTAGTTTACTTATTTATGCCTAAGCTAATTTTATATCTTGAACTAGAAATTTACCCAGTAGGTCAAAAAATTATAACTATGACAACTCACAATCTGAAAAATAATTAAAACATTTATCATATACCTGCTCTTTGAGTGATATACCTACCATTTAATTATCAACCCTTTCTCCTCCCTTTTTAAAAAGTACCTCACATTGATATTTCAAAGAATCACACAAAAACATAATATTTACCCACCATTTGCACCACGCAGGTTTCTCGTATATATCTGAAAGCAAGCTATTAACAAGATAGTACTTCAATAGCGACGTAAGTACTTGAACGTTCAATAGAAACTTTTTCAATATGAGAATCATATTCAAGGTAAAATTCCCAATGAATTTCAAATATACAAGATGAAAAGTTTATTTGCTCGCGTCTTTATGTTGTCACTTTCAAATTGTTTGTGACTTTGAATATGAATGAATGCATGATTAACGTGAAATAAATAATGTTTTAACAGTAAAGAAATCGTGAGGAAAATAGCATATCCAAAAATCAAAAGTTCGACGACATGTGACATCTGCCAACCCGCACTTGGCCAGCGTGGTGAATTATGGCCTGCATGGTCTCATAGGAGGCCCGTGTCCCTGCAGTGGTAACATAACAATATTATGTACCCACTTATATTATGGGCTAATGATGATGACGAAATAATGTTTTCATTATCTAAACTACATTATTGAAACGGCAATAAATATTATGAACAAAATTTAAATTTCAACTAAGAATACAAAAAATAAATGGAAAGAACGAGTCCCTGTACAGAAAGCCTAATTGAAGTGTCAATCAAAACACTTCTAAGGGCGTTTGTCCACTACAAGGAATTTTACGGTCCGGCATTCCGATTTTTTACGTTCCGGTATGGCACGCAATTAATCTAAATACTAGCTTGTGCACTATACGTAATTTTACTGTCCGACATTTTACTTTTCCCTATTCCGGATGGTTTTTTGAGTTTACGAGTCGCTGTAGGTATAATTATTGTTTTCGAGTGCCCACTTGCTTGAATTTTACTCTTTTTATTGCATATGCCAATTGAAAGCAAGCTCTTGTTTTACTTTCTTCTAGCTGGCAATGAGATTTGAGAAGTCGGTATTGTTATTTTATATACATTGACCAAGCATTGACCTATAATTATTATCTAAGTAAGTGTTGGTAAGTTAAAGTTCAAGTGGGAATAGATTTAGCTCCTCGTCACCGATTAAAATAAATAAGTGAAACACGCATTTTAAATCTCTTACGGAACTTTACTTTTTATTATAACGAAGTAATATAATATTTCACCTTCTATATTTTTACTCGTTTCTTGTAAAATGCGAAAACAATCATTTATGATAGCATTATACCGCCATACTTCCTTGAACTGTACCGCACTGATCCGAGTAAAGACGGACAGGTGCACAAGCAATTCATCGGTTTTTTCATGCCACACCGGACCGTAAAAAATCGGAATGCCGGACAGTAAAATTCCTTGTAGTGCACAAGCGCCCTAAGGGCGTTTGTCCACTACAAGGAATTTTACGGTCCGGCATTCCGATTTTTTACGGTCCGGTATGGCACGCCATTAATCTATATACTATGCTTGTGCACTATACGTAATTTTACTATCCGACATTTTACTTTTCCCTATTCCGGATGGTTTTTTTGTCTACGAGTCGCTGTAGGTATAATTGTTTTCGAATGCCCACTTGCTTGGATTTTACTGTTTTTACTGCATATGCCAATTGAAAGCAAGCTCTTGTTTTACTTTCTTTTAGTTGGCAATGAGATTTGAGAAGTCGGTATTGTTATTTTATATACATTGACCAAGCATTGACCTATAATTATTATCTAAGTAAGTGTTGGTAAGTTAAAGTTCAAGTGGGAATAGCTTTAGCTCCTCGTCACCGATTAAAATAAATAAGTGAAACACGCATTTTAAATCTCTTACGGAACTTTACTTTCTTTTATAACGAAATAATATAATATTTCACCTTCTATATTTTTCTATTTCTTGTAAAATGCAAAAACAATCATTTATGATAGCATTATACCGCCAAACTTCCTTGAACTGTACCGCACTGATCCGAGTAAAGACGGACAGGTGCACAAGCAATTCATCGGTTTTTTCATGCCACACCGGACCGTAAAAAATCGGAATGCCGGACAGTAAAATTCCTTGTAGTGCACAAGCGCCCCAATACCAAAATAGAATGAAATTTCATAAGTTATCATAGAACAAAATAATCATCTTACATCTGCTATTTCAGCAATGTTTGAAATATCCAACACATTATTTTAAATTAGTATGTAATTTATTTGCTATTAGAACAAAGTACCAACCTTGACCCAAATCTCGATTGTTCTAACCTAAGTCATAATATATTGATATATTACCCAGTGCAAGTGATTCGGTATTTCCGAACATTTCTGTCAACTCTCAGCTGAGCTATACTAATGCCTTGCTACGGAAATTAACTTCACGGGTGAAGGTCGAGTGCTCACTGATAGAAAGTGACGAAAGTCGTATTTACTAGGGGTATTTTTGTTGTTGTTCGTGTGTAACTAATCTAATTCAGAACTAAAGTTATAATTCAATATCACGCTATATACTAAAAGTAACAGTTAAAGATATAAATATAAAAATAATTAACATAGATAGTATGTGGCCCATCCAATTTATGACTGTGCCAATCGTAGCTTAGTCTCGATTTTTACAATTTGTTGTAATATTTTCGAAATTACATAATCTCTGAAAATTTAAGCCGTTTATTATTATCTACTTATATTAAAATCATACAGTGTGTACTCTTCTTTAGCTGACCAAAGGTAACGTACACACCACCCGCACTCTAGGTTATTGAGCATCTCAATACTGCTTTTGTTTACTATTAAGTGTTTATTTTAGCTTTTATACTATTAATGTGTATTTTTCATTAGATTGTTATGAATTGAGCATTTGTTTGAGTGCTCTAGAGAGTGTTAAGTTACGGTTTATGTGTATTTTAATATACGAATAACGTATTTCAAACTTTAATATGAAATATTTGCTTTTATACGATTTAAAAATTGTATGTTTGAAATTTTGAGTAGTTGTGTGCGTTTTTTGCTCTTCTTTTTAGAAGAGAAAGTTGTTCCATGTTTTATTTCATATTAAATTTTAATGATACACTAGCTCTAATTTTACACATTTTCCTGTGAACATTAAATAAATTAAACCTACGAATGTTGCATGTACCATAACTATGAAATACCTTCTACTAACATAGATGTTCATTTTTATCTTTAAAATTGGACAAAGATCACATTCTTGTGATATATATTCAAATATTTTTTTAAGTAAAACTTATTGATGTGCGTTGAGAGTAATATTTCAATGTCGCGTCATGGCAATACCCTCACGTTATGGAGTAAGGCGACGTTTTTGGTAACTTAGAATCTTGCCAAGGAAGTTTCACTTCTGACACGTGTGCTCGACACACACTTTTAATTACTTACTGTCACATATAAAGTATTAATTTCATACATTACTGAAACACATTGTATATTTAATCAGCAACGTTTTGCATAAAGTCGCGATAAGCTATATTCATTCATATGGAAATGTTGACATAATGTAATTAAATTCTGAGTTGCTCAAACAAATTGCAGTTATTCTTGAACCAACGCTTACATCTGTTATAACTCGTTTTATTATGGCAATAACAGTTTCATTATTATTACCCTGTATTGTGAGTTTTAAGTATCATTAGTGAAAGAAAAACAAATGTTTAATTATTGAGTTTAAATAAAAGTTTTATAACCTCAAGGGTATAAAATGTTCACATCCAGTTTTTAACAGCGTCACAAAGTTTTTAAAAAGGGTAATTGAATTTAATGGGTTAATTTATGCAAATAAAATTCGGGTTTTTTATCTATAGACCCAGAATGCTAATGAAACGTCGCGTCGTTTTATGTTCTTTGAAATTTTTCCTACGGGATAACACCTATAGGATTTTCGTTACGAAAGTAATAAATCATTCCTACGAACGAATTAATGTTTGTGATCACATTAAATTTATCTATTCATATATATACCTTTTATACGTAGAACATTATAATATCATTAGACAATTTTTAAACACAATAAAACTTCGTGTGTAAAGAAAATATTCTGTTCCGTCCAGTGTACTTCAACAGGTTTTCCTTGAACGTGTATTTTTTTCGTAAGTATACAAAAAATATCAAACAATAATTCAATATAAATTTTATCATTCATAGGAAAAGTTAAGTATTTGCTAACGGTACATCGCTATGGGCATTTTATTATGTTACACTAGCTGTTGCCCGCGACTTCGTCCGCGATTAGGTCGTTTTTCGTCATTCGTCGTTTAAAAAAAATACGTGACACTTTATTTTTGAATGTTCTTAATTATTGTCTCTTATAAAATTTAACTACTTACATTAAAATTGAACACTCTGATAAGAAAATCTTAAAATCTGAAGAAAACATGAATGAATGTGATTTAAATTCTACATTACTTAGTATCAAAATATAATAATCTAAATTAAATGTAGATTAACAGTTTGAGCACACCATTATAGAATATGTACTTAAGTATTAAATTACGTTAGTTAACATAGTAACTTTACTAAAAACACGATGACTATCTTTCGCGCTCGGTACCACAAACTAAGCATGTTTGTGGTAAGTGGCCCGCGTGACGCGTCACTTGACCCCCTGCGAGTTCCCCTCCGTTGCTATGCGAAAATACATTCGTTGCTCTATTTTAGGAAAAATTTGTAATACTGTGGCCTGGGCGTTATAACACGTCCAGGGAGTTCCTGAGTGCCGATATCACCATCTTGAGGAAAAGCTTCTAATGTCGATTTAAAACTGCATACATACGAATTAACCTGTTCTAAAATTGTGAAATGAGTTCAGTTTTAAATTTGAGAAATATTGATTTCTTGTATTCCACTATTCGTTGTAGTCGAATACAAAATATACCTATTTAAACAAACTTAGGTTGGCCTACAGGCAAAAGGGATCCTATCAAATGGTAAAATTGACCTTGTATCTTAAAAGTAAGCATGAACGGACCTTCTGATAATTATTGAGCACCAAAGGATCATTTGAAACGCGCTACTATAAGAGCGAATATTGTCTAATAACAGTTTACATTGCACAGTATGTTCCTCTAAAAGTAGTGATTTCAAAGGTTCCGGTGTATCTTCAAATGAAAGCCGACTCCTTACTACACTTTAAAGCATTACAAAAAGAACATACTACGCCTTTACAGAAGATGATCTGTAATCAATTGTGAGGTTATAAGCAAACCCACTTTTATATTTGTCAGACCACACCACCGAATTCGTAGATTGTTTACCTCAAGTCATTAAGACTATGACGAAATCTGTCTGCAGTAAGACGGGCCTCTCGCTATTCGTCCGTTTCCAGAGACCGAATAGTTTCAATTCTTAATCTTTCATTAAACAAACTTATTAATCGTTCTTGTCTCATATAATTGTAATATTCGCGTCCCTACTCTAGTCATTGCATATATACTCATGTTCATCTTCAAGAGATCGAATAATATTATGATGCACCCTATTATTTGTCAAACGGTCTTCATATTGAGTAAAGTTTCAGATTCTCGAGATAAAATAATATGACTGTCGTGATCAGTAGTGAGACGTAATTCCCTCTCAGTGAGGGTTTCGGTCTCACGGGATAGTACAATATGCCGTTTGCGATCAGCTGTGAGACGTCATACCCTCTCAGTGAAGGTTTCGGTCTCACGGGATAGTAGGGGAGACCGGGTTTGGTTGTCTCACGGGTTGGTTGTCACAGCGGTCTTAATACAAAACTGAACTATCGAATAAGTCTGTTGAACAGCGTGGCAAGAGCGATACAGTGACAACGCTGTCCCCACTTCGCGTCAGACCGCCCCGATCTGCCGTGAGGGCCTCACACGTGTTTATTGTTTTCGCACAGATTTTTTATGACATGAGGACCGAATATGCTCCTCATAACATCATTTTTTGTGAACGAAACGACAGCGCGGTTTAATTTAATGCCAACACCATTAGAAAAAAGGATTATTATTAATTGTGAAAAAATATCATGATTTAAGCGCATCACACACGGTGAAGATACTATAATATTTTATCTTAAGATACTGTTATATTTTATTACCCACAAAATTTCGCGTCATTTGTAAAAGGATGGCGGTTCTACAGGGGTCTTAGTACGCAATGACAAAAAGAAAAATGATGGTCCGAACGCTGATACCGGATGCGTTAAGATACTGTGATATAAAATATAACAGTATCTTAAGATACAATATTATAGTATCTTCACCGTGTGTGACGCGCTTTACACTATTAACACTCTTTTAACATAAAATATAAGTCTGTGAGTGTGTAAAAATAAATCCAGCTAATTACACATCAAACTTATGTTTATAATTAGGTATACGACATGAAAATATATTAATTACCAAGCAATAATAATACAGATAAGCAGTGGTGGCTCAGTGGTGAGACCTCGGACTTCGAATCGATAAGTCCGGGGTTCGAGACCAGGCGAGCGCGCAGGAAATAAATTGATTTTTCAATTTATCTGCGCATGTTGTAACATCACCACTGCTCGAACGGTGAAGGAAAACATCGTGAGGAAACCGACATGTCGAAGAATTAAAACAGTTCGATGACATGTGTCATCCGCCAACACGCACTTGGCCAGCGTGGTGGATTATGGCCTGTACCCTCATAGGAGGCCCGTGTCCCAGCAGTGGGAACGCATATGGGCTGATGATGATGAATAATACAGATAAATACTGAACATAAGTAGGTATAATAGATATTAAGTAGTATTAGTTAAAATATACTTTGACTGTTAGTCAAAGTTTATTTTTACTAACAACATGTAAATGAAGAAGAAATAATAATTACCAACGAACTAACCTTTTCTATAATACTTAACACGGCACATTTTTCAAATTATCTTGATCAACCCTGCTCAAAAATTTGAGGGTTTTGTTGGAACTTTAATATGTCAAAACTATGATATATCTAAACTACGATACAACTTGCTTGCGGAAATGCTCATTACAATTGTATATTGTTGTAATTGTATAATTGTATGTTGTTAGTTATTCTTTAGATTCATCTAAAGAATAACTAACAACATACTATTCAATTTTATTGAGCTGATGAATATCTTTTGCCTGGAAGAAATCACCGTCGCCTAATAAATATACTGTGTTTTCTTATAAAACCGTTACATAATTTATTTTATCTACTTAAATAATGAAAATGATATTATATTTATAAAATATAAAACATATTATGTAAAATGATTAAAAATAAATAAATGAAGCAACTACGATTCAAAGAAAACATCTTTTTCAGTGTTAAAATGCTCTTAGCAATCCTGGATGATGAACTGTATCATGTACTCTGATCCCAGTACGGTCGGTACCTCGATAGCCATAACGATAAATATTATAATCAGATAACCGCAAAGTCAAAATAAAAACATTACTTGTACAGTTGTGAGTGCAAAATTTACGTTTCATTTGGAATAACATTTTTTTCGGTACTAAAACGTAGTCGTTTGATATGTGGTTGGCTGCCCCTCCTCTCCTTCCTGAAAAATATCCTCCAAAATTTTCCGAGATACTTCCAATGATTGAACCATTGGACTTTGGACATTAACTTCAGTCAAAAATTGACGAAGCGGATGATTACTAATTTCCACTTAATCCTCGCTGCTACTATCTTTACCATCAAATCATCAATTTTCAAGTGGTGTTGTAAAAATATCAGCAGAAATCGTCTTCCAAAGGCGATATAATTTTATGAGCATTGAATCAGTAAATAACAAAATCAAAAGTTAACTGTAAATCTATAAAAAAAGCTAACTACTTACAAATAAAATTTTATCAAAAACTACTGTTCCCAATGCACCTCAAAATAATAAAAGAATTCATCATTTTATTATTTCATTCTAAAAGTGTAATATAATACCTACCAACAAAAAACATGAATTGCTATCATTATAAAAAATAAATACCTATAAGTAACAACTTACTTTTTGTGGGAACGCATGATGGTGAAAATTCACAAAACACGAAGATTGCATTTGATATTTTTGGTTTTATGGCATTCAATTGCTTTATAAAATAATATCACTACATAGTATAAAAAAAGTCGCTTTCTCTGTCCCTATGTCCCTTTGTATGCTTAAATCTTTAAAACTTCGCAACGGATTTTGATGCGGTTTTTTTAATAGATAGACTGATTCAAGAGGAAGGTTTTAGTATATAATTTATTAGGTTTTAGACAAAGCGGACGAACCCGCGGGCGGTAAGCTAGTAAATTTATAAAATACGAAGATTTTTAAAATTGTAACTAATGAACGCAATCAATATTAGATTAACTGTAGTTAATGGTGTCTAGTTTTACTTAAAATAATAAACATCTACCCTCACTTTAAAAAATGTAGTATATTTATTATTTACACGAAATATACCTTAGGGAAGGGAAGATATGGGCTAAAGAGTTAAATAAATAACATAATTATATTTAAATTATTAATTAATTTCCAACTGTGTATTCGGTAGTGTTAACATCTAAATTGATTTGATTTTTACGAAATCTCATAGATGGCGCTGTTACAAAATTAACATTATACAACTTACATTCTTTAAACTATGTTTCTCTTCCCAAGTTACTTAAATGGCATAATTTTTATAGTGTCCATCTAGATATTGTCAAACAACATATTATATATGCGTCATTTGATTATTAATTTCCAATAGTTAACGTGTATTTGATTTTTCTAACACTTCATAGATGGCGCTGTTTCAAATTTGTCTTTATACTGCTAAGATTCATTTAACTGTTTCTCTGCCCAAATTACGTAAATGACATAGTTTTTATTTTGTAAAGCTAGATAATAGCATGGCTTACTCGAAACCAACATTTAAACATGAGTCTTTAGATTGTACGCTGTCGTAGTACACGGAATATGTAAGAAAAATAAAGGCTCACAGCTCCTCCCCCGAAGGTGATATCATGATAATATGTTTAAACTATCCTCACCCGACCTCTTAGGAATATTCATGCAAAATTTGAAGTAAATCTATGCAGTACTTTTCGAGATTAGCTCGGTCAAACATACAGACAAACAGACAAACAGACAAACAGACAAACAGACAAACAGACAAAAATTCTAAAAACTATATTTTTGGCTTCTATATCGATTATAGATCATGGATTATGTATTCTTTTAAAAAAATATTCAATGTACAGTTTTGACTTTCCTACGATTTTATTATATGTATAGATAATATCACACCCTACCCCTCGACAAGTTTAACAAAATATCTAAAATAGCATTACAATTCTTGGACAAAACGGTGAAGCCAGTAAAAGTTAAACTCGTGAATTTCGAAATGGAAACAAGTTTTTCAGTGGATCTCTTAATTTCAATTTCCTTTGTGAGACGTCTACAGTACCAAATTCTTATAAACTTTTGAGGTTATAATAAATATTGCGGCGAACTTATAAGTTAGAATAAGGAATAATTGCGGTTTTGGGAAGGCAATTATTATATTATTATCTATTGTATATTTGGTTTGGTGTTGATTTTTGGCGGTATTTATCAGTTGGAATTTGTTAAGGCTTTCTTCGGGAAGATTTATGGTAAAGCGTGATTCATTAATCGGACCATAGATAATTAAGCGGGAAATGTTTATGGAAATAAATTGTTTTATGGTCTTTACTCCTTCGGGTAAAAAGTTAATTAATTGGTGTTTTATTATAATTTAATTGATTGCTATAATTCGTAGGGATTGCACTTTATTATGATAATATGACGTGATCATTATGGTAATGTTAATGTGAGATCATGGTTTTTGGAAAAAATGAAGTTAGTATCTATTAATAAAGTGAAATAGAGCATGAAAAATATCAGGAGAATCAAAAAACATCCATCCATTTTTATTTCCTTTTACATGGGAAATGATTTCCAAACAAAAGTTTTTCTTTTATTTTGTCAAAATATCAAGAAATACGAACACTCTCTCAATTTAAATTCAGAATATATTGCAAAGACAAAGGTCGATGCAAAATGAACCAGCTCTGAGGAATTTGAGCCTCTACCCTCATTTATTAAAGTCGACGTCAGTATGTGAGTAAACACGATTAAAATAATGTCAAAATGTGGGAAAAATTGTGCTAATTTTTGATATAAATTGTCTTTGTTATAATTTAAAATTGTGTATAATAACCTTAAATATTATTCTTCTGCTATTATTCTTTCTAAGAATCAATCGAATTACTTTGACTTCTCCGTACACAAATAACATACACATATAAACTATAGCGTATATTATTTATATAAGAAAATTTACATAATAAGCGAATGTATATTGATGTAATCCATTTTTACACCAAATAAAAATAACTGAGCCGATCTAAATAAGTTTTATCTTAGACCGTCATAGAAAAACTTAAAAAAACAAAAGATAATAATATATTCCGCAAAATCTTTTTATAACATAGAACTAGGTTGAATTTATTTTCGAAAAACGTCCAAAAATGTATAGAAATGGCTTCGAAGCTTGAACCAACAAGATACGTTGATTAGACTGCTTTCAATTTCGCCGCAAAAATTAACCCGCTAAAAATATAAGAGCAAAAATGTTTTCGGTTTCTCCGATAACCACTTTATTTCGTATTGGAATGTAAATAGAGATAGGTCGATGAATACAATTCTTTCAAGTACTTCTAAAAAAGTTAGCTGATAAATATTTATAAATTCAATTTGTATTTTAAGGGCAATCGATTTCGAAATATTTTTATTTTTATACGATTTTAATCGTAACTACAGTGTATATAACTATTCTAATGCCTTTTATCAAGGGATTAAGTAGGAAAGATAAGTTTTATTCATTAAAATAAACTAATTAACTAAATATGTAAAAAAAGTTCAAAATGTATGAATGGATTTTGGCAAAGGAAAATCACGTCCGCTTTATTAACATGTTCTTTTGTTGTCCTTCTGGCCATCGAGAAAAAAATGGGAAATGACATGATATTTAGTTAGTGTGTACTTTGGAGCCCGAAAGAATTTACTATTTCCCACACAAAATACACAAACACAACCCTATTCTTATTTAATTATGATCTAGTTTCAGCTAACGGCTCTACATTTCCTCGATAGTAACTAATCAGGAATAAGTCTATGCTAATTGTATCCAGAACGGATCAGTCGTTTTAAAGTGAAAGCGTAACAAACACTGATCAAACTTCATATCCTTATCAATTTTATCATTTTTAGCAATTATAGTAGTAGAAGGAGTAGTGGTAGTAGTAATAATAGGATACAATTTAACCATAACTAAAACCGAATCGTATGTAAAGGCAAATCGGAAAGTTTAATACGGGCTCGTTTACAAGCTCACAGCCAGTTCGCATATTGTTTGGGAAACCTTCACTTTCGGTAAAGTTAGACCCTGATGTTGGCTTGTTTATTTACAAACATAAGTTTGGGAGAATAATTTTATTAGCGAAGCTGTGCAATATGGGACGTGCTTTTAAAATTATGTTAATACATATTTATTACTTTATTTAAGTTAGTCAATGTTAATATTTCCTATGCTTTGATTTATCGATGTGCACATCGTTTTTAACACGCTTTAGCTTCACCTGTATGTATGTAACCGACTCCTCTGGACTCGATTTTGACTCACTGTAAACGGACTGGTTTAATTCAAACTTTGTATATTTATCAAGGATCGGTGACAATACAATAATGTCATGAGTTTAAGCGTGTTTTTTTAAGTTTTTTTTAACTACATTAATTATTACATTTAAATACGCTGAGGTATTCCTATCACGTGCTTGCCACTTGGTTTTATGTGGTATATTTTTCTTCTAGAAGCAGATGGTTTTATGACTACATTTTTACTGATACCAAATTATACACACAATTAAAAAATATCAAAGAATACAAATGATAGAACTGACAAAAGCAACGCGCAATGAAGCGGTTAAGAAAATTGTGAAGTGTCGTGACTCCTAAGGGCGGGGGCACACGATGCGTTGCGGCGGCGGTGCGGCGCCGGAGCGGTGTCGCTGCGTCGTCTTACATAGAAATATCTGTGGCATGTCACACGATGCGCTCCGGCGCCGCACCGGACTTGTAACCACCGAGACGAGGCGGGGAGGGGTGAATGCGGTGCGACGTCGGAGCGGCACCGCTCAGTTGTTTGCGTCACAAGGAAGGACACGCTGTGCAACGCTGCTACGACGCCGCTGCGACAGAACAACGTTACGGCGCCGCACCACTCGTGTGCCCACTGACACGGTGAAATCTTTGCGGTGCGGCGCCGCAACGCATCGTGTGCCCCCGCTCTTACGTAATCCTACGTCAAGATGGAGGTGAATTTCCCACCTGTTACACTGATCGATTTTCTTTACGTAAAAGTCGCCGCTTGTGTCTGCTATTGAAGGATACATTTTTAATCGAATTCAAGAAAATGATGATATTATTTTTATTAAGAAGCTGGCTTTTTACCTTCTCTGGAGGTAAATATTGTTTTTCTGTACTTTGACAATTCAAAAGCTGTTCTAAACAAAGACGAATTGAATAAATAAATGTTTGAGTTTAAGTTCTGGGGAATAATTATTTAGTATTCGTATCAACTCAACCTCAAAAGCTTGTCTATAATAATCTTATACTTAAGCGACAATCTCGATATCAACTAATACATTTAATAAAAATACTTGGTATTTATCGGATATTTTTCTCCTTCTTTATTTAATACTTTTTTATATTCAACGTTGAAGAACAAAACATTGGTGAACCTTACCCTATAAAATGCAGAGCTTTCTTTTAAACTTACTAGCTAAACAGTTTAGTAGTATGCCCTTTGCTACCATAAAATTTTATCATGTTTGACCCTTTGTCAAGTTTCCTAGACATGCATATAAATATAGGTTATAGTGGTTCTCTACTGCATACTAATATCCTGTAGGATGTTCGCCTTTACCGAGTGGTCAAGTGTGAAATGCATGCAAGAATGATCATATCAAATGTTAATTAATGGCTGTTAGAGGAAAATAGACTGTAAATGCTCAGTTGACTATAATAAAAAGTTGGAGAGTTTGAAGTTCAAACAAAAAGTGTATTTTTAATTATAATATTTTTTGCTAATTAATTACAAGAAGTTTAATTTAATAAACATCGAGGCTGTCCTAATACCGAAACTTTGTATTTATGATAAAATTTAAAAACAATATTTTGTAAAAAACGTAATACATTCATGAAGGAAGGCTTTGAATAATATTTTTGAATAAAGTCCTGTTGTTTTGGTTGGGTTCAAATATTTTATTAAAATAAAGTGTATGTGGAAAATATTACCTAGAATGCCATCAAAGCATTTATAATTATCAGAACGATAATTTAGTATAGCTGAGGATACTTCACAAAACTTATTAATTTAATTACCTTAATTATAATGATTATAGCGATAAACATTAGTTTATAGCGTACCTACCTTATCGTTGAAATTGAAACGCTGTCTGTTTTAACCCTCTAATTGATTCTAGGACCTCGTTAACCTCAAAACTACTAGTACTAGCACTAAATATATTTATAATATATTTTTAACCCTTTGAAATTTTAACATTTAAACAACATAAGCTACACTCCAAAGTAAACGCGGTTTTGGAGAGACATTTGCAAGAAAGAACAATGTTTATCATTTGTGTAAAAATTCAAAAACGTTTTAAGACGCCCAAATTAGGTAAGGAAAATGACGTCACCGCCAACTAAACATATTAAATTACCAAGTTGATAAACAGAAACCCCGGAGCTTCCAATGAGTTTCATTTCGCTCAATTTAATGCAAATTTACTTACCTTCTTTATAAATACAGAATGAATGAACTCCGCAAAACTTTTAAGGTGTGTACTTTTTTAAAATTAAACAAGTCGATGTCAAATACGTTTTTCTTTAATTATGAATTTAAAAGATAATGGAGGGATTTTAATTTGACGAGTTTTTAATGGAAAATGATTTACATAGACTGTTTGGTTATTGCAAGGGGACGCCCGTGACCTAATTCTGTTTCGTAAATAAAAGTAGGTAAAGTTTCTACTTGAAATTTCAGCTCATTTTACAATGATAGTCCCAGTAGAGTCATGACTCAAAAGTCTAATCGAGAAAGAGCAATATTTTTATATTACACTAGCTGTGCTCCGCGGTTTCACCCGCATTGCTCCGCTCCTGTTGTTCTTAGCGTGATGATATATAGTCAATACCTATAGCCTTCCTCGATAAATGGGCTATCTAACACCGAAAGAATTTTTCAAATTGGCCCAGTAGTTCCTGAGATTAGCGCGTTCAAACAAACTCTTTATAATATTAGTATAGAAATTATAAATTACATTTTATATTACACTAGCTTTCCGCCCGCGGCTTCGCCCGCGTTTTCAAAGAAAATCCCGTTCCCGTAGGATTTCCGGGATAAAACCTATCCTATGTCCTTTCTCGGGTATCAAAATACCTCTATACCAAATTTCATGCAAATTGGTTCAGTAGTTAAGGCGTGATTGAGTAACAGACAGACAGACAGAGTTACTTTCGCATTTATAATATTAAGTATGGATACATAACCAGAGTGATACCACTATAAAGCATTACTTACTTGGATTTGGCTTGGGTCCTTTGAAACTAAAACGTTTTTATATTATCTGAAGATCGATGTGAAAGGATACATCTTAACTATAGAGTTTCAAATGTCACAGCGTTTAGATAATGTATCGCTGACTTTATGTATCATATAAAAATCATATTATATCAATGATTTATTTTAGTTGCTCCTTCTAACACACTTATCTATAATAGAAGGAGATATGAATATATTAAAGAATACATAGGTATTACGTAATAGATACGTACGTATATAGATACGCACGCACCCGTAGCTGCATATTATTTGACAATCTTCATTTTTATTATTTTCTTTAAACACAGTCTGCAGAACTGTCTTTGCTTTTAATTCTTTCCGTATTCTATTAACTCAATAAAAATTTAATTAAATTTCAAATGACTAAACACACTATGAGCACTAGATTTCATAAAAGATATAAAAATAATGTTCCATCTCTGCAGACTTCAATAAGAGAATGATGAATCTTTTGTAATAGTTAGTTAAAATAGTTGACTATTTTCAATATCCGCTCGCAATGCAATGAAGCTATTTTCAGCCTTGTTTATATTTCTCGCACGCTACGGATATGCCAAATACCTTCATCTGTATTATTTATTGAAATTTAAACTCTTTGCAAGGTCGTCTTAGAGTATACGAGCCTTTGAACTTGCAAGAATTTGGAAAAATTACTATCGTTTTTGATGTTATACGAGCATACATTTGGAATTCAAAGACGGAAAAAGGGTAGACGAACTGATACACCCCGCATCTTATAAAGTGTTCGAAACGAATATTGTTTTACCAAATTGACCATACAAACATACAATTACAAATACCATTGGATGCTTGCAATAAGCTTGCAACACAATACTACAAGAGGTAATGTGAACATTTTATTTGACAGAACGAAATAAGGTATCGTACTCTTGAAGATTTTCAAGAGCAGTTCGGTTGCAGTACAAACAACATTTAACTTTGAAATTTAAAACCACACGAGGTCAACCAAGAGCATAATCAACTGTCGTCACCAGCTTTAAAAACCCCTTTTTATTTTAGCCTGTCCTCACAAATACAGAGAGTCATTCTATTACAAAGCGTTGACTAGAAACTGCATTTTCGTAAAACCAAAACTGCGGACATAAAAGCCGAATTGTAACCAGCGATAGGTTTTAGAATTCCCTTTTTTATGTTCAGAAAAAATGTACGGAAAATGATATGTTCGCAAAACGTTCTTCCAATATTTGCATATTCGTTAAGGATAGGGTTAAAGGGCTAGGTAAATAGAAATCTTTCTATGACGATATACGCTGACCTTGTTGGTTTGAAAAACACTTCAGTATGTTTGTTTGCAATTAAAGTCTAAAAACAATTTTCTTATGTTTTGTGTGGACAAACAAAGTAGGAAATAAGATTGTGGGAAAATAATGTCGCAGGCCATAAGCTTATTTTGTGTCGTCGAAAATACGTTGTTGCAATAAAAATTACACGAATGGGAGGCTAAACTTATTTTCAATTAACTTTACATCGCAGTTTTTGTCGTATTTATATTTTATTTTAAAATCATCCACTACCACATATTTTATTTAGTTTGCGTAAAAGTACGTCCAACGAAAATGAACCAAACTTTAAATATTATATCTAAAAATTCAAGCAGAATCATTGCCCTGTGTTGGTTAAACTAGGAAAGGTTGGCACTGTCCCAAAGGAGAGCCAAAACCCTGTCATTTAGAGAATAGACTTTGGCGAGACGAGATTCGATAGGATTTGAGATAACTCATCCGATCTAACATAGGTATCCTCTAAAGAATTCTGCACATTCCTGTATCCTCGCCTAAAAGCAGGAAACTTTTGAAATTATGAAAATAATACTAGTTACGCGAGTTTCTTTGCTTATGAGGATGTGGTTAATACAGTTTTGTTTTTCTATGTGTTAACTCTATTGCCTTATTTATAATGTACTAGCGGTCCGCCCCGGCTTCGCCCGTGGTAAATATTTACGTTTTCTCTACATAAGAACCATCCTCGTACTTCAAGAAATATAACAAAAAAAGAATAATCGAAATCGGTTCAGCCGTTCACACGTGATGCCGTGATAACGCGAAACGGGTTAAATTTTTATATACATATTATATAGATAATTGATGAACTAATAAATGAACAGACAAGAAAAAGGAACAAAAAGTTATTTTATGGTTTTATTTTTGAACACTTTTAATTATATTACAGTTTACACACTTAGACAATTCAATTTTATTCGAATCCTTTAATTTATATCAAGCAGAAAAGATAATACAAACTAAACGTGATCTCAAACAACGAAAATAGATTATTATAATTTGAATTAACGCATTCACGTGTGTAATTTGAAATGGCAGCCCAATGATTTTAACCACACACCGCGGAATTAATAAAATGTGGCTTATTATGCCAGTTTATTTACCTCTTTAATCCATACTAATATTATAAATGCGAAAGTAACTCTGTCTGTCTGTCTGTTACTCAATCACGCCTAAACTACTGAACCAATTTTCATGAACTTTGGTATGGAGATATTTTGATACCCGAGAAAGGACATAGGCTACTTTTTATCTCGGGAAAATGACGCAATCCCGAAAATCCCACGGGAACGGGAACTATGCGGGTTTTTCTTTGACTGCGCGGGCGAAGCCGCGGGCGGAAACCTAGTATGGTATAATTTTTAATTGACATTGATCAAAAACTATTCAAAATACTAGCGGCCAAATTTTTATAGACAACCTGGTAGATAGCTATTCTCCTAATATTATAAATATACATAAAATTTGGGTTTTAGAAAAAAAAACGATGAACGCACTAATCCTGCTGCCGGATCTTGCTTTGTTTGTAAATAAAATCAAAGCTTTGGTTATAGAAATTAAAGACTTTTTAAAGGATTTTAAACGCGATTATATTATTTTCCCGACGTTTCGAACACTTTACGATAATATAATGAATAAATCGCGTTTAAAATCCGTTAAAAAGTCTTTAATTTCTAAATGGATAATACTCGCGTAAAATCAAACACTAGCTTTGATTATGTTTTGTAGACGAGATTAGTTCTATATCTTGATACTTGATATAGTTCCCTAAAGAATTTCATTGCAAAGTTAATATTAAAAATGGTTGTTTAGCTGTAATACAGTAATATTAAATAAACGTTAGCATAATAGAGTGTAAAGAATTTATATAATAAAGATAACTGACTGAAATTGTACTGCAAAAGCAAACAGACCATAATAATAATAATAAAAAGCAGTAACACGTAAAAGAAATATGTGTACACTTATCGTACCAAAGAATGCCTTTCTGAATTTAATTTTGCACGTTCTTCAGCGATATTCTAAGGTATTAGAAAGAAAATACATTTATTTGTACCGATATCATATTACTACAGTTATTATACAAGAAAATAATCAAAATATAAAAAAGACGTGTGGCACTCGGGGACTGCCGCGGTAAAGCATAGCGTGCCTTCAAGCCACACCTCCGCGCCCGTCGGAGTGGGGAGCGTGAGGTTTTTCGTTACGAATTTCTGGATTCGGTCCCCGCGCTCAAGGCCCGCGATAGAAGCTATGCAATAGCTTAAAAATTAACCTTAGATTTAGAAATTAAATAATTTAACGGATTTTAAACGCGATTTATTCATTATAATATTATATTTGCAAAGTGTGCGAAACGCTGGGATAGATAATACCTCAATATAATGAATAAATCGCGTTAAAAATCTTTTATTTCTAAATGAAGGTATAATACTCGCGTAAACTCAAACGAAATAATATATTTTATATATTAACACTTTAGAGTACAAACTGGAAATATCCTCTCAGTGATTGGAGAATCTAAGGATTATCACACGCTTTAATCCAAAGTTTACGACTCATTACAAGATTCTGACGGCACTGGGAATGTAGACACATTTTTAAATGTATTTGAAGTGAAACTTCTTTATCGGGGTTGGACAAAAATTTAGTGTAACTTTTTTGCGTTACGCTGTACGCGTGACATTTTTGCGTTACGCCGTACGCGTGACATTTTTGCGTTACGCCGTACGCGTGACATTTTTGCGTTACGCCATACTCGTGACATATTTAAGGTCATAAAGAAGTTTCACTTCTTACGTGTGTACTCTAGTACACGCATACATTTTTTTTGAAGTGAAACTTCTTTATTGGGGTTGGACAAAAATTTAGTGTAACATTTTTGCGTTACGCCGTACGCGTGACATTTTTGCGTTACGCCGTACGCGTGACATTTTTGCGTTACGCCGTACGCGTGACATTTTTGCGTTACACCATACTCGTGACATTTTTAAGGTCATAAAGAAGTTTCACTTCTTACGTGTGTACTCTAGTACACGCATACATTTTTTTATATTCGGGAGTTTGACATAGTAATCCTATATACTTTTACTAGCTGTGCTCCGCGGTTTTAACCGCAGTGCTCCGTTCCTGTTTGTCAGCAAGATGATATATAGCCTTATAGACTTCCTGGATAAATGGGCTGTCTAACACCGAAAGAATTATTCAAATCAGACCAGTAGTTCCCTAGATTAGCGCGTTCAAACAAACAAACTCTTCAGCTTTATATTATTATAGTATGTATAGATTATTTTCCAGTTCTGATTCAATAATTCGATTCGAAATCTTTAAGTTACAGAGGCAAATATTAATAATTGTTCGTGGATTACTTTACAATGTGTGCTTTTTTTCATCATATTTATTTAGCTCGTTTGTTTTCTTATGAAATATGAAACCACATAGTTTTTTCGACCAATGGAGATATTATCCTGTTTTCATATTATACATATAGAGAACGGAACGATGAGGAAATATTTGTATGTTACAAGTAGTTTATTTTTTCATTTACACAAGTAGATATAGGGCGACTGATTTATCAATAAATGGAAAAAAAACTGTGACCTAAATTATGATAGGGTTTCTGATCTTCAAATGGCTACACTAACTTGCATGAAAACATTTTAATTCCCCAAATAATCATGTTAAAATATTAATAGGTAGGTATATTCAAAGGCAATTTTGTGAACTTTTTAAAAATGATATTTTTATCTCAGCTTAAGCTGTAAATCTAATGTATAAAATCAAAAAAATGTATAAAATCTGGACTTCTAATACTTAAGAAACAACTGTAATTCTAAATCCCAAGCATATAACATATAAATATGTATACCCAAATAAAGATAATATGAAGCCTGAAGGACATTCCTAAGCCGTCATAAAAGTACAGAGCAAAACCATTCGTGGACATGTAAGCTTCTTAAAATGTCTCCACAAAAATCAAGTTTCAACATGTCAATTTTTAATAAAAGGGCTTTAACAACCCTTCTAACCCTAAGCAGCTTAAAGAACATGTCAGAGTACTTTGTGAATTCGCTGGCTTTTTGTACATAAATAAGTTAAAAGACTGGTTAGGTAACTGAACGAGAATTTTCCATTCCATGTGGGGTAAAAATTTGATGAGACTGTGTACATATTCCTATAGTAAATTTAGTAAGTAATAATTTTAAACTAAAAACCTAGCCAATATAATTTTATTGGTATGGAATCTCATAACCTAACTAAGGAACGAAACATCAAAATTAATTCGGCAGTAACAAATAATGACGACATAATTTTTACTAGTTATACAAAATAATATCACCAGCATTTCCGTGAAATTTTCTCTAACATTATAAAAATCTCTGTGTTCAATTATAAACACAGTAAGAGACACTAACATATTTATCCACACGACTTACAAGATAAAAAGTAACATACTATTTTCTCAGTAAATTCAACCGCTAAGATATAACGTGTTTGTGTCTCAGTAAAAGCTATTGACAAAGCACACGTATTTCATTTCCACTTCAAACGGAGTATTTTCTGTATTTATGAGGGACAATTTGAGAGAATTCAGCCCTTACCGTTTTGCGTATAAAAATTGACAACTGATAGCTTTGGCGACGTTCAGAAATTTCCTGTCAAGGGATTATTGGAAGTTTACTTTGAGTTTTGACTTTGGCTTATTTAAATGTTTTTTTTTTTTGTTTTTATCTATTCCAATACTATAAAAAGAAGACTTAAGAACTTTAAAAAGAATACTAAAGAAAGCTGAAGAGTTTGTTTGTTTAAACGCGCTAATCTCAGGAACTACTGATCCGATTGAAAAATTCTTTCTGTGTTAGATAGCCCATTTATCGAGGAATCAGGCTATGACGTATAATCACGCTGACCAACAGGAGCGGAGCAATGCGGGTGAAACCGCGGAGTGCTAGAAAATATAAAATATAAAATAGAAAATATAAACTTAAGGTTTATTCGTTTAACCTACAAATATTCTAAATTGCTTTCTTCGAACTTCGCTAAACTTTAAATTAAACTATTTCAGTTTCCTGACAAATCAATCCGAGTCGAGGGATTACACATACCTATAAAACAAAAAGCACCAAACCAAATTGATTTATTTGTTAAACTGAAAAGTTGTTTAGCTCACGAATTTTACAAATTCTTTAGTATCTGAATTCTGAATACATTGTTCTGAATGCATTACTTGGTCTCTATAGAAATATAAATTAAATATCTAAAATATAGATAAATTTTCAAAATCGGACAGCTTAAATCTATATAAATAAAAGTGAAACGAAATTTTGTCTATATTTTGTAAAATGTTAAACTCGAGGATAAGTACTTACGTTTTTGTTTTGGAAGATTTTTATGGAGAAAAAAAAGTAAAAATTACAAGAGAAATCTAGAAAATAAGGCAGATAAAGTTTGCCAGAGCAGCAATGAAAGGACATGATGCCTCTTATAATGCAAACTATATTAAAAATGAGTGAAATATTAACAACCGCTTCTAATTAAGTTTCAATAGATGCCTGTCGGGATATCCATTAATTATTTTGGTTGCTAACACGCGCAATGTTCCAAACATTGTATCTCATTAATTATTAAAATCTTAATAATAGTGGAACAATCACATTTCTGTATTAATGAAATTTCTCTTTAAATATTACTGTTAACTGTATATTATTAGCCGTTAGTCTATGTGGGTTGGAACTTGCAAATTGGAATATGTCCATTTTTCCTGTTTTGTAAGTTTGGAATTAGGTCAATAACGTTGTGTGAAAATTTTCAAAGTTATAAAATATTTATCTACGGAAATTTTTCTAAAAGTTACTTTTTGAGTGTGTTTCTGATGGAATTTTTCTTTCTTCCTTCTTCCATAAAGTACAGACAAAAGACGCAATCGATCAATATAACAATAAAAGAACGTATGGGTATAAGGTGTCTCTTTCTATACGACGTACAGTATTTTCCATCTTTTCAATTCTTGATTTTTATAAAGGAAAAAAGTTGAAACTTATAATTGATTCGTTATCTAAGAAATGGCCGTCAAAGATTTTGTTTTTTCGAAAGAAACTATAATTACAATTAGAGAAGGCAAAGTTAGGAAGTTTTAATTGCGATATTTCCACTTCTAATGAATATATCTACTTTAATTAAGGAAGCTGTAGTTAAATCATTATTATCTGGCTCCACATCCCTCGTTCTTGTAAAATATGAATTTTAGGGGGAAATTTACTTGTCTTGATATTTTTCCCCATTTCATGATGTTCGTTTTTGGTACAAAAGCATTGTAAAAGGAGGGGCCTTTTCTAATGGGTTTCATCCTATTGCGATTTTTTTTACTGGTCTATTATTTGAATCTTTGTTTCAAACGGCACATCATATCAAGATGATAATATTTTAATCATTGATAGTTTTTAATCTGTCCAACACCAAGGGATATTTTTTTTTTATCCAGGTACTATTCGAGTAAAACCATATACTGAAAGTACTTAAATCCTAACATACACACAACCTGTTGAAAGAAAAGAAAGAAAGAAAGAAAGAAACATTTATTTGACTCCACAATATGTTGCTGTTCTTTTAACACAACATAAGCGGTTAGTTTTCAATACAATAATTTCCCACGTCAAATCTATTTTAAAACTATTCAATCAACATTACGGGCTACGGCTGAAAACAAAAACAAATTGAAATTGGCATATTCATCGTAATACCTTCACAATTGCTCTTTGTTGTGAAATTTAATTTGAAACTCCATTCAAAAAGCATTAATTAATCCAACTCGACATGCAGTGAATTGAACAGAATATAGTGTAACTGTTTACGCTCCAATTGAATAGTTTTTTGTGTAAAAGGTTTTCATTTACGTATTTCATGTGATGAGTCTATTGGTGTTTAAAAGACTTTAGCCGATTTAAAACATGTTTCTTTATCTTAATATAGATAAATCTCGTGTCACAATGTTTGTCCTCAATGGACTCCTAAACCACTTAACCGATTATAATAAAATTCGCACACCATGTGCAGTTCGATCCAACTTGAGAGATAGGATAGTTTAAACATGTAGGTACCACGGGCGAAGCCGGGGCGGACCGCTAGTTATTATATAAACTTATGTTTTATGAAATAACTAACCACTTTTCCCGACTAAATTGGTTATAAATTGGTTATCTCTACGTGTATCGCGTTTTAAACCCGTTAAATCTATTAATTTCTTAACGTATAATAATCGCGTAAAACCAACCAAGAAGACAGCCAAGTTTGTCAGAGGATTACCGTATATTAAAGCATTAAATTAATTTTCTCATGGTAACAGGCTTAAATTGCTTAGAACACGTGTATGTATAATGTTCTTATTAGAAATATTTGCATATTAACAATAACGCTTAGCTTCTAGATCTAAACCTTAATATCTGATAGTAAACGCATAAATGAGAAACAACTATTGTATTAAGTTTAATTAAATTGGACATAGAAATCTTTACCTATACTAATAAGGCTGAAGAGTTTGTTTATTTGTTTGAACGCTCTAATTTCAGGAACTAATGGTCCAATTTGAAAAAATATTTCGGTGTTAGATAGCCCATTTATCGTGGAAGGATACATCATCAAGAAAGAAAGAAAGAAAGATCATTTATTTGACTCCACAAAAAAATAACACGCACACAATACAATTAGATTAAGACAATACAATTCAAACACAGTAAAATTAAAATATATATAACTAAATTAAAAGATATAAAATTAAGAAGTGGAGCCAAAATGGTAGCCACTCAGCATAAATTGCAACGCAGCTGTTGCAACACTGATTTTCAGTGGCCCCTCTTTGAAGCGATTGGAGCGGCAGTGCGTTCAAAAATATAATATTATGATATAATGTAAACTAATAAGAGCAAAAACATGTACTTAAGATAATTTAACATGACATATAAATAGATAAATGTTTAAAATTAAATCATAATAATAAATACATAATATAGACAGATAGATCATATACCTACATAATATAAAATATTTGTAAACATAGTAAAAGTTAAACCCATCACACAACTAAGGTTGGAATTTAAACTCATGTAATAAATATTTTTTGTATTTTTGTTTGAAAGAGTTTAATGAGATGGAGTTTAATATTGGTGGTGGAAGATTGTTCCAACACTTAGTTGCGGAGTATTTAAAACTTCCCCTGAAAGCAGCTGTGACACTCCTTGGTATAGCTAATTTGCAAAATGAGGAACGGGTAGCATAAACGCTGCCCTCTCCCATCCATGTTAACTTGTCATAGAGGTATTTTGGCGCCTTTGTCATTACCACTCCAAAAAGTAGAGACGCGAGGTGTAACCGCCTACGACTTTCCATTTTTAAGCATCCAGCCTCCATCAGGTACGGAGTAATATGGGACCGTGGGGGAACGTCCCAACAAAAACGCGCACAAGCGTTCTGAACGCGCTGTATCGCGTTCCCGCAAAGAATAACAGGAGTGGAGCACTGCGGGTAAAACCGTGGTTCCAGCTAGTTTTATATATGTATAAGCCTCTTCTACGTTGAGAAAAGCGGACCATTTTTAACGTATCATGGTTCAATAAACAACAAAAGGGATTGTATTTTCTAAATTGGTACGGTATTAGTTTAGTTCCTGTATTTGACTGGCCAAAGCCGGCGGCGCAAGTTTAGGTCACCTTAATCCACTGATTGACAGTTCTTCTGGAATCTGGGCAAAAAGATTTCGTACACAACTTTTTTATTAAGGAAACTTCGTACATAACTTTTTTATTAAGTTCAGAAACTAAGGTTTGATAGAACTACTACGTACAAAGTAAAACATACAGCACGGCCTTTACTTCGCAAAACATCAAAATAAAAACAAATATTTTTTCTCTTTTTTCACATGACCTTTCTTCGTGAAACATCAAAAATAGCTTCTCTACTTAGGAAATTTATACAATCTTATGCCAGAACGTGCCAGAACCTCGTAAAAATATGACATCCAATTCTTCCATCGTCTTTTTTTTTAATTTTAATATGTAAAGCAGACTCTTAATTTTATTAAAAATCTAAGTCATGTCCAAATTAATATTTTTGCAACAATTTGTTAGGAACCAGACGCAATATCTCTGGTTGGATTATTGTCTGAGAGTGTCATTTGTTTTCATAATCGTCCCATCTACAGCTGTGCTATCTCAAATTATTGCAGATGTAACAACTTTTTACAAGAAAATAACAATTGCGCATAATTTCAATAAATAAGAACGTTAATGAGATTTTCGGAAAGATGAGAGAAAAACGTTTTGAATTATGGATGATTATTGTGGATGATAATACAACTGTATATCTATACATTTTTCTTGTATTATATCTATATGAATATCATTTAGAATGTATGTAAATTGTATGGCTGCCTAAAAAATCTATTGACCATGTTTTTCCAAACTAAAGCATTAGAAATGCCTCTGCCGTTCGCCGTTCTTCGGGGATATAATGCAATAACAAATACCTATACAACAATAATGATAGTTCTTCTAGAATTTCAGTCACGTTGGTTAATCTCGATCGAGACTAGTATACAAAAACACAAGTCTTTTAATTTCTATAACTCTCATAGACATAAGAGCCTGTTAAGACAATATTTTGTGTATAAAAAAAACAAATCGCTAAATGCTACGCGTAAAACTCGAGGACGGCTCATCCAATTTGGCCAGTCTTTTTTAACGTTTTTATCAAGGCACAAGGAAGGAGAAATAAATAAACAAGAAAAAACGAAAACGGTTCAACCAATTCGGCCAGATTTGTTAAACGTTTTTGTTGGCACACAGAAGGGTCTTATAGAGAGAAAACAAGCAAAAGAGGCAATAGTATGAATAACGTCAACCGAGGCAAGTAGTCTTTATACAATACTAGAGGTCCACCCTGGCTTCGCCCGTGGTACATATTTCGCAATAAAAGGTAGCCTATGTCCTTTCTCGGGTATCAAAATATCTCCATACCAAATTTCATGCAAATTGTTTCAGCAGTTTAGGCGTGATTGAGTAACAGACAGACAGACAGAGTTACTTTCGCATTTATAATATTAGTATGGATTGTATAACAGATTGCACGAAACTTTAAAAATAAATTCCTGTCCTATGTTGCAAAGCCAACCCGATTGCAAAACCTAATACCACGGCTAATACGTAATGCTTCAATAAAATTCTTCACAGAGCGACGTTCCAGGATTTGCCCGGATTACTGAACGAAAGCGCAATTTGGTTTAGTAATCGGACTGCTCTTTTGTAACTAATGTGAAAATATGAAGCCATTCAATGCGCTAGGAATGTAGGATTATGAATTAATTAAGTTATAATGCGTTTTGTGTCATGTATGGTAAAATGTATAACTTTTATTTATTTTAACAAGCTGAAGGAAGCATACAACTAGTATATTTTGATACACCTGTATTCTTATTCTATGGATTAGGTTATGGACATTTATTTTAAAGGTGACAGTAAATAATATGATTTCTACTCGCCATTAAAAAAATAAAAGTAGCACCAACAACGTAGTTACAACAGAAGCAGGAGCGAAGCTAGCGTTTTATGAGCAGTAACAGTGATAAGGGGTTCCCCAACGTGTAAGTTTCATAAAAAGCTCAGAAAAAGACGCCTTTTAAATGTAAAGAAGTCACACAAATATATATTTTTTTTTATATTTTGTAAACTTGTACTGTATAGGCCCCACATAGAATCTTGACACAGGGCCTTAAGGCACGGTACGCCTTGAAGCAATAGCTATCAAATCAATTAACGGCATCGAGTTCAAACTTTATAATTGAGCATCGTAACTTTGACAGTGCGCTGTGACGTCACAGAACTATTTCACACGTGACATCGAGTTGGAGCACTTTGTCAGTTTCACTCTGTTATTGCTGTCTCCTGTTATACCACGTTAGGGTGCACTCACACACATCAGTCACCGTCAAGTCACCGATGACTGATCGGTGACGGTTTGTGTACGTATCCACAAACACCAGTCACCGTCATGTTGTCCGTCAGTCACGTCGCCGGTTTGACTGAATCATTGAACACATACATCAGGTTAGTGAGTGATTAGACGTGTGTCACGCTAGAGAACATGTAGCAATTGACGGTAGCACGACGCTGACTGAACTGAGACGTGACGGCACCGGGTGAGTGG
Source organism: Colias philodice (assembly GCF_061535455.1). Classification (NCBI taxonomy): domain Eukaryota; kingdom Metazoa; phylum Arthropoda; class Insecta; order Lepidoptera; family Pieridae; genus Colias; species Colias philodice. The sequence goes on along the minus strand of NC_143091.1, from coordinate 1,056,132 downwards.
GGATAAAAGTATGATACATGTATGGAAAGATTATTTGACGTGCCTGACCGGGGACGTCACTGATAGATTTCGTGCCGGCGACTGTCGTGTGGGAACAGAGTCATACTAGAACTATTGATACATATTTTTTTTTAATCCTGTCCGGTGACGTGCCGTGACGGTGACTGATGTGTGTGAGTGCACCCTTAGGGTGCACTCACACACATCAGTGACGTCACCGGTCAGGCACGTCAAATAATCTTTCCATACATGTATCATACTTTTATCCCCACTCACCCGGTGCCGTCACGTCTCAGTTCAGTCAGCGTCGTGCTACCGTCAATAATTGCTACATGTTCTCTAGCGTGACACACGTCTAATCACTGACTAACCTGATGTATGTGTTCAATGATTCAGTCAAACCGGCGACGTGACTGACGGACAACATGACGGTGACTGGTGTTTGTGGATACGTACACAAACCGTCACCGATCAGTCATCGGTGACTTGACGGTGACTGATGTGTGTGAGTGCACCCTTATACTGAGCGAACAGCCGCCCACTTGATGTATATCGCTTTGAACTTCATTTGACAGTTCTGTTTGGATACACATGGGATACACTATTCGACGTTAAGAATTAAACATAGTGGATATAAATGCTAAAATTTCATATTTTTTTCTATCCTTCATGCCACTGCATAATATATCTGTGTAAAAAAGCACTATCTTGCAGTTCATATCATATAATTATGGACTACAGTAAAATTCAAATTTTATCCTAAATTTCTATAAAAGTATCTAGTAAAATCCATCACGATCATACAATTAGTTCTAACAATCAATTAAACACTTGACCGTAATTTGAAGCTTACTTCATTGAGAAGGCACCTAGCTTTTTCCGCCTATTCTTCCCTCTCTTTCCGTTGTATGTATGCTATCTCTCTCGCACACCTCTCCACCAGGTGGCGGGGCGCACGATAATGTCGGGCGCTGGATGTTTTTCATTGGCGTCTAGCTTCCGCCGCGAGAAGGTTGTCTACAAGACTACAACCTTGGTGCTATTAAGTATTAAGTATTGCCTTAAAGCAAGTGCTAAAAGTGTTAAAAAGTGTATCCCGTCGGATCGGTACAGTGAGTTATTTTTACATCTATTCTAATAATATTTTACTTAAAAATGAGTAAAAATCTTTAAAGTCAACGGTATAATCGTTGGACTTTATTTAAAATGCTGAGGTTTTTAATGAATCCTTCAGCAATAGTTTATTTTTCAATATGCTTAAATACTTAATAGCATGAATAAAGATATTTAAAATTAACGATACAACCGTTACATTTTACTTGAAATAGTAACTTTCCTTTTGAAATATTTCATTATGCAATATGTACTAATTAATATTTGAATTTTTAATACTGAGTAAAGCTATTTTAACGGTGTTACCGTTCGGCTTTACTCGAATCGTTAATATTACTTTTGTGATTATTTGATATTACTAGATATATCAAATACCCTCTCTTGTATATAGTTAGATATTTTTAATATTTTATTTCATTTTTAATAATGTGTTTTTATTACAAGGGTACAAGTGAATTTTTCGTGGAAAAATTACAATTAATACTTAGTATGGATATGAGCCAACTCAAAGCTTTACAGGCATACAATCCATTGCTACGACTTTATTACATTGTCGTTATCGCTAGGAACGGTTCGGAATTCCTATCATAGTTTATTACTAAAAATTATCGAACGAGATGAGTCAGCTCCAAGAAGTCACGACATGTCAGAACACGTTGTGATATTATTTTATAAATCGTACGGGAGTTACCGCTCAACTGAATAATGATGGAATTCGCTCATGTATAGTAGATACGTACCATGAATGTTCCACACATTCAAAACTATCCGTAGTCTATACGTGTCCTTTTATGAGTATTATTCTGATCCGTTTTTATGTGAAAATAGACATATTACACACGGCTAATTTGATTGAAAATTACGTTTCCTATGTTCAAATGATGCAACTTTTTTGTTAAAACGAGTAAGTACCAAAAATTTTACAATTAAATTCTTTGGTTTACTGAACTTGTGCTGAAAGGGTTATCGTATAATAATTATCGAGATATCTTAATATAAATTAGATTTAGATACACTTATTTCAAAGGATTTACAATTCACTTCTAACGTTTTAGAATAATATCATAAACTTGTACACCTTGACAAAAAGTAAAAAATTGCGGGTGAGTGGAGATTATTTTGTGCAATTAAATATAACGTCCTACGACGGTATGGTTGCGTTCGTAAGGAATGTTAACGGATATAAAGCAACTAAATGTTACATCGATTGCATGAACAAAAATAAATATGAATCGAAGTTCATTTTAAAATTTAGTGAATTGATTTGAATTATGAATTTATTAAATGTCGCTAACATTGGAAAATAAGTTAAAGGACCTTGTTAATTGCTATATTATTTAAATGATTATTTACTGCTATTTTTATATTAGCACTAAGGTGTATTTTTGCTCGAAGCAGAATACATAAATGTGGCCACTACTCCTCGCAGGGGTTAGCCAGGTCAAATTCACCCTCGCAGGGTGTCTCTTAAGCATTTTTTGGCAGGCCCTACTTATTTCTAGTTACAAACATCCCTCGCGCAGCTGTCGCTCGCAGGGAAATGGTGCAAATATATATCGGCCCTCGCGGGGCTTTGATTACAATCGTACCTCACGGAAAAGATGGTGCGAATATATATCAGCCCTCGCGGGGCTTTGATTACAACCGTCCCTCATGGAGAAATGGTGCAAATATATATCAGCCCTCGCGGGGCTTTGATTACAACAGTACCTCACGGAGACATGGTGCAAATATATATCAGCCTTCGCGGGGCTTTGATAACAACCGTCCCCACGGGGAAATGGTGCAAATATATATCAGCCCTCGCGGGGCTTTAATGGCGATTGGTGCAAATATACAAAGGATTGATCATTAAAATGATCATAGATATTTGCTTTTGTCAACGAGGACCCACGAAAGAAGTTTTGGATATGACCGTATCGGATCTTCACTCTTCTAAGGTAGGTAGAAAAAGGTTTTGAAATCTACTTCACAGTGGGCAGTATAGTAAATGACCTAATAAATACAATAAAGGTTAGATACGTCAAATAATGGGCGCATGAAATTGATACTTCGTATCCTAAAAGTTTACGCTTCAGGAATCAGGAAACCACCATTGGTTTACCAATTATGGAAATTGGAATTGAACAAATTGTATTTACCAATGCAAAGCCTAATCACAACAAAGGAAGGCGAGTCGGATCAAATATCATCTCGCAGATAATTTGTGGCGGTGGTTTCGAGGATTGTCACCAAGCCTTGTGTCAACGGTATGTTTGGTATCGTAATTAAATGGCACTAGCCGACCAATTTTCATATACAAACATCGGAAGAGATTTTTTAATCGCAAAGCGATTGAATGTAACAAATGACGATTGATTACGTATAGTTGACCTCTCATAGGCCTATTTTAGTTGCCCGGTCTTGTAGGCAATTTATTTGACTCGTTTTTCAACCCATTTGACCTCATTATTGCACCCATGAGATTTTTCTTCGGGGCTCAAACAATAAATCGCTGAGGGATTAGGATAATCGTTTGTTAGACAAGTTTTTTGTCATCCCACCAGGATTATTATATTGTATAATAAAGTAATATACAACTATTAACGTAAAACGTTTAAGTACTCAACGAATGCTGAGAATACTGACTGTTGAGTTACATAGGATAGAGGATAAATAACGGAAAGTCAATCTTTCCAAACAAAAGCCTCTTATTATTAGATATTACTTGGAACCCCTACCCTTAACGAGAAAGCTCTGCCAAATGACTTCTCATTTCTTTGCTTTGAGGGGGGGGGGGGCAATAAATGAAATGTACAGGCTATACGGCTTTTAAAATATAAGTCTGGTAAGCGAACTAAACTTTTCTGGTTTAGTTCTTGCTATATCGCTATCCGTGCCTGCTTCTCGTGTTTACGGGTGAATTAAGTTTATCAATAGTCATAAATGCAATGCTATTCAGAGGATATACTGCATTTAAAACATGACAAAGTCTGGTAAGCGAACTAAACTTTGCTAGTTTAGTTCTTGCTATATCGCTGTCCGTGGCTGCCTCGCGTGTTTACGGATGAATAAAGTAATGTCCTGTCTTCGCATCCACAGCTAACTGTCCTATACTGTCATAATCTTAACACAGATTCATTCGACATAGCTCCACACGAGCTCAGTTCTTCATTTTTGCACTTGAAACTGTGTACACAAGAGCAATGCCTCCATTGGTAGCAGTTACAATCAAGGGATAACTAACCTTAGGCTAGCCATATTACGGATGTTGGAACAACCGACTATATTCAGGGCAATTTTCTTTGTTCAGTGTAACGTTTAGACTGTCGTAGCATTCCTACGGAACAAAGATGGGATCAGATCTGCATCCTTAATGCAGTTAATCGAAAGGAGATACTTTCAGACGACGATAGTATTCAAAACCCACCATATTCCTTAACATAATAATGCATAGTTAAGCTTATAATCTCTCTTGCCATTATCCTGCAGCAGAATTCCTTGGCGATAATTTATCCTCGTTAGAACGAGCAAGGGTTGTTACGATATTATGAGAAATCCTAGTCAGTTAGAGACCTGAACGACGCGATAGAGTACCGCTATTTCAGTAGTAGTAACACCTAGAAGGGTGAAGGTATTCTGGAAAGCGGAACTAATAGACAGTGTTCAGTGCTGCACCACTATAATCTGCAAAATGACTCTGACGGTATGAAAATGTGGAGTACATTTTCAAAATATCAAATGATATAGTTGGAATAAAAATCCTATTTGCCTCCGTCTATCCAAAAGACATACGGAGTAGCTAGTAGTAGTTGGTTGAATTAGAATAAAGTAACTATAGTTAAAATCCTTTGTTACTGACTGGATAAATTTGGCTCTTTTCCTATCTGACGTTCATATAGCTGTTGACTGCCTAGTGTTGTGCACAAACACTATTATTATAAACTAGCGGTCCGCCCCGGCTTCGCTCGTGGTACTTACGTTTTCTCTACATAAAAACCATCCTCGTACTTCAAGGAATATAAAAAGAATTATCGAAATCGGTTCAGCCGTTCTCAAGTTATGCGCTTACCAACACATTTTGCGATTCATTTTTATATAAGTATAAGAAGATAAGTCACGTTATGTAGTCCCGAGGCTTTCGGTATATAAGTTCTGATGTAAATCATAATTATATCTTAAAACCGAATTGATTAAAAGTAACGTACTTGGCTGTAGTAATTGCAGTTTTGGGACACAGATAAGCTCCTTATCATTTTAGTCTCTTAAGTTCAGTATATTTGTTTCCAGTACAGAGTTTATGACCTATCAGTTTTAAATAAATAATTCATGCATTGTACTGAAAGTACTAGCCATTTTTAGATTATGATTGGTGGCGTTGGCTCTAAACATTAATAGATACCGCACGGTTTGGTTGGATGTTAAAAATCTGTATTATAATTAAAACCGTTTACCTGTTTTGATATTTTATTGCCTTATTCAAGGGGTGACCTTTTAAATTTATTTCTGACCCCAAAAGTAAGGACCAAGTTCTCTTCTTGTCCGCTTGTAGCAGGTTGGGTTAAAACTGTGTGAGTTGAGACAGGTGGTAATTCTATGTTAAGATGATTCAATTGTGCTTCTACAGAGTTCTAATTGAATAAATAAAGGTTTGAGTTTGAGGTATTTTTGCCTCGTCGGGATCAGCTGTTGCTTCATTTTGTAAGTAACATCTAAATGCGTAATTGAAAGTCGTTACTGGCGCTTTCGCAGATTTACGCTAAAGATAGTGAAAATTGTAGTAACTTTAACTTTTCAAGCCCAAAAGGTTAACTAAGGTACGCTTGAACCAATCTCATAAGTTCTAATACTTTTAATCATTATGATTAACTTTTTGGTTCTTATTTGATTAACTTTTCATCTGGGATTGTTAATATATTATATAATATAAAAATTTGTGTGATTTATTGGTAGGTATACTATCTGCACACCTTAATCTTTCAAATAAAGAAATAAGTAATTACTTATGTATTCAAATTCACATTGGCGTCCATATATTGTACACCAGGTGGGTAACAAGCAGGTCTCAATGAAGTAAGCTTCAAATTACGGTCAAGTGTTTAATAGCTGTGTTTTACCTGAAAATAAAACACATATTAAATACTTACCTATATTTGAAGCTTACACTTAACGTCCACCTGTTGTGGATTTCGACTCAATGAAAAACATCCAGCGCCCGACATTATCGTGCGCCCCGCCACCTGGTGGAGAGGTGTGCGAGAGAGATAGCATACATACAACGGAAAGAGAGGGAAGAATAGGCGGAAAAAGCTAGGTGCCTTCTCAATGAAGTAAGCTTCAAATATAGGTAAGTATTTAATATGTGTTTTATTTTCAGGTAAAACACAGCTATTATTATTTAGTACAATTTCGTACACAAAAAAATGTTGTGTGGTTTTATGAAACCACGGTAAAAGTGAAACTTTCCGAACACTGCTTTATACCTACTCGGTAGCCGAGCGTCACGCGACATGCGCTACACAGACCAAAAAGTTTGAGACGATGTAATAAAAGTTTCACTTTAAAAAACATCAAGTATCATAATAGTTGTAATATGACCAAACTCAAGTGTTTTAATTGCTACCTATACTATCCAACTTTTACATCAAATAAAAACTTTTACAGCAAATAGAAATTATAAAAATTTTGTAACGTGCACTACGTATACGCTCACGTAAAAAGCTATTAAAACGTAACTGAAATTTTTACTCTCTAATTACATGTGAGTCGGAGGGTTGCGAGTCATATTTTAAACTCCAAGACAAGTTTATGAATTATCTTCCTAACTTTTATAATTATCGTACAAAGTTAAAACAGGAATCTGTTTTATGTCTTAACTAGCGACATCCCCGTACTTTGTTTCAAAATAAAATGTCGTTAGTGTAGGATGAATGTGTATTCTAATTACACGTTTAATTAAAAATTAAATGAAAGATAATCTATGATTACACTTTAAACAATTAGTACACTAAACCCAATGTATCAAAAAAATAACAATTAACGTTTTTATTGCAATTTACTTATGCATTTCTAGATAAGTCTGGAAGTTGCCATTTTACAAAACTAAAAAACGCATTTCGCATAACAAATCTTATTATTACCCTTAAAACATGGGTACTTACCAAGATATTTAAAAACGCATATGCATTAATTAATTTACACAGCAAACTTTGAACTAATCACACAAGAAAAAAAAACAAAAATTTGATAGGAATATTTTTTTTTATTCGTAATTTGTTATTGGCAACACTTCAACATTGACGTTTTATTTGAACACACACGCCACTGCTCACGAATAAAAAAGCAATAATTTGAGCAAAAACAAAAGCTATTTGTATTTGACATACGAGTTACAAATGGCATTATAAGAGACAGGGCATTACATATTATTATTTACGTGAATTGATGTGTGATGACGTCATTTGTTAGATATCAAATGGATAACAGGTTTCGACTGTGCCAGATGGATTATTTCTGAACGTGTGTAGGTACGTGTGTTTAAGTGTATGTATTTTTCTTTGGTACGCTATTTTGTGTAAATAGCTTCTTCTTTTGAGAGGTGTCTTTGCAAAAATGACAGGTACGCGTCTTTCCAAACTATACAAGGCCAGTACGCAACGGTGTGAAACTAATCACGTATAGTTTGGAAATAACTTTTTTACAAAGTTCTTCCAATCTATACAACAGCAGTACGCAAATACTTGCAAATACTCGCGTATACTTTGTAGTGAAGTAAGTAAGAATAGCGCTCCAAAACATACAGCGCCAGTACGCATGCGGACTAATCGTGTATGTTTCGGAGTAAGCGCAGCGTCTCTCCATTGCTCGCGTTTATATTATTGTATTGATTTTTTGAAATCTATTATTAAAATGCATGTGTATTGTGTATATAATGTTGCGTACTGATCGTATATTTTTTGTATCGAGGATGCTTGTGTCTTCGTTCCCGACTATACTGCACGACTTACAATTGACAATAGTGCTAAAATGTAAGAATCTAATAAGTCCAGAAGAAGACGGTTGCGAGGCGACGGAGCCCCGCTTCGCGGGGCTCCTATTTTTGTGTAGTTAAAAAAAACACGAACCTAACCTAACCCATAGGTAACCCTTATATCTGTTACCTATTTATTTTTCTAAGCTTACCTAATAATATTTTTATTCCATATTTTACTGAATCAATCAAGAAGAATAAAAGTAGATAGATATAGCTGTACAAGTCTTTGATTGCCTATATATTTATTATTTCGCTCAAGCGTAAGTGGTGTTAGCTATATTTAGTTAGGGTAAGGTTGCTCAAGTCGTACCACGGCGTTAGTCGTACCCCACCAATATCTCGTCTGATACCATTGAATTGGGCCATCTAGTGTTGTTAACGTGAACTATTTAGTCGAGCGAGCAAGCGTAAACAAGTGGTCAGGCGGTCGGCTTCGTGCAGCGAAAATAATTCAAAAAGTAAGTTTTTTATCACTTTTCATGTAAAATTAACGACTCATTCATAAGCTTTTTACGGCAGGAATGTTATCTTTATATTTTGTCTTTGTTTACAACGATTTTTAATGCTTATCTGTCAATCGTTTGGGCATACTCAAACAGGAGAAAATTTTTAGGTTGTGTTAGTAATTTTATATTTCAACCTCAAAGATAAGTATGCTTAAGTCGTACCTGTTAAAAATTCTTTACTCGTACTTCTATTTAGGTCTAAGATTTTGTTATTCACTAAAATAATTACCAAATAATATGCTTAAGTTAATCTCAGACTGAATTATTTGTAATTTTAACTTACTTAAAATTGATCTCTTATTATTAAGAATTTTTCTATATACAGTTGAACCTCGATAACTTAAACCTCGGTAACATAAAAACCTCTGTAACTTCAAAAAATAATATGTTCCCTTCCCATCAGAGCCCAAAACCTCTTTAACTTAAAATACGCAACCTCTATAACTTAAATAAATAATCTCTGTATTGGCCCTCAGTAACTTAAAGAAATGTTTCCACAACCTCTATAACATAAAATTGTTTGTCAATGAGTCATTTTGAGAGTGTCAAAACAAAAGGTTTCGGTATTTATTGCTTGCACGTGTTTACTATGTATTGTTAACGTGAAGAATACATTACCTATTTTTTGCTTTATCGAAATTCTTCAAAGCTTTGCGGCGGTTAGCTTTATGACAACAACTTACTTGCATCATAAGTTTTTGATTGTTGTCCTGGAAACATCAATTTACTTACTGTGTGATAAAACTGGCTTAAAATGAGTCCAAAAAGAAAACTAACAACCCTCACCTACGCTGATAAATTAAAAGCTATAGAAGCAGTGAAAAATGGATAGACCCTTGATAACTTAAAACCTCTATAACTTAAAATATTTTGTGTTTCCCTTGGACTTTAACTTATCGAGGTTCTACTGTAGTTTATTATATCTTCACTAAAGTGTATTTTCTAAGTACGACTTAGGCTGTATGTAGTACGAATTAGGCAACTAGGCGCCTTAATCGTACTGAAGGTATGTTTTTGAAAAACGTTAAAATATATATTTTAATATTAACATTGTAAGTTTCTGTGATTTTTTAATAATAGACAACTAAATAAAGATTCAGTAAATGTGGATTATTTTGTATTATTTCAATTGTCGTGAATATTATAGCATAATTTCCTTAGGGGGTACGACTTGAGCAACGTTACCCTATACATATTTTGCGTACTGATCGTGTATAGTTTGGAAAGAAGAAGCAAGCATCCGCTTTACAAAGTATACACGATCAGTACGCAAAATTCGTGTATATATTGTAATAACAAACTTAAAAACAGCATTACAAAGTATACACGAGCAGTTTCCTATGGTTGCGTTCTGGCTATGTATAGTTTGGAAATACGCGACAGGTACATTACAAAAAGAAACTGTATTGCTTAGTAATGATTTAGCTTTCCAATGGTGATAAATTGTTAAAAATTGTTCAGGATTGTTTTTTTTTTCTTTACTTGATCAGCATTCTACTCCCAGACTGAGTCATTTTTTGTTTGTCTCCACCGGGCAACGAACTCAAGTCGTCGCGATTCTACGTTTACAGATTTTTCACTTTACTAAAGGCAATAATTTAAGTTAAAACCAAAATTTTACAAATATCATTTGATAAAAGTGGAATATGTATATTTTTGCTTTATAGTGAACCAATGAAAACATCTTTTTAAATTAAATAAGAAAGAGAAAATTGCGTTACTAATATGTAACCTATAATTTCTGGCTTGCTTCTAGAAACATCACAATTCACAATGAGGACATAATCAAGCAAGCGATCATTGCCAAGGCTTAACTCCTATCAGCTCATTGCGCCTCTCTAAATTAATTCCAATGCAAAATTAATTAGCGCATCTATTTAATGATAATAGATATTCTTGATTAAGCAGAGTAGGTAATTGACGGAATAAGGAGGTTTGGAAGTAATGGTGCATTTACACAATTACAAAAATAGCGAGGCATATAACCTATGCGACGACGAACAAGCATGTGTAATCAGTGCACTCGATTTTCGCCTTGAGATTCGCGTATTCGTGTTGGGAGCGGTTTTTGGAGCAAAGGGAAGACGATTGTGTGAACTGATCATAACAGTGGTTCGCGTCTCATTTTTTCTTAATTCGAACCGAAAAGGACTGGGACAAGCTGCCTGAATCCGTAGGAAAGTGAGCTCCGTCTTAGGCCACATCTCAGCTTATCATCAGGAGAGATAGTGGTCAAGCGCTTTCCTATTGTGCAAAAAAAGTCAAAAATAAAAACAGTAGAAAAAAAAGACGGCTTGCACTTCGGGAGAGCCGGCAGAAGTGAAAACTTGATTATTAACGTTCAGCATGATTGATATTTTGGAATGGTATCCGTCTTACGCATGGAATATAAGGGCTAAAAAAAAATCCGTCTTACGATTTTTCGATCAGGCCACGTGTCCTGACGCGAGGTTAAGATTTTATACCCAACGCCGCTAAAGAAGTTTTCACTTCAAAAAAATTCGTACTTCCACAAATGTTTCGTCGAACATATCGCCGAGTCACGAGGCGAATAGCGAACATGAATGTGTAAATGCACCATGACGCAATAACTTCACGGGTGCGCAAGACATAATAACAGAACTTGCATGAGAATATTCAGTAATTAATCTGCATTGCTAATTATTTTGGTATGCAGTGGAGTGTGGAATATAATATGGTTCATACTTGAGACATGCTTGAAGTTAGAACGGAGTTCTCTTTGAAATTAGCAATAATGATAATAATAGTTTATTATTAGTCATTGTTATAACTAAATGTGAGAAATAACTTTTCAACTTTTTAGCATATTTGCAAACTATATGTGGGTTTTCTTTAAATTTAACATGATGTATTCAGAATTTCGTTATTTTATGTATGTGCATTCATGAATAATTATAAATGGACTGATACAAACTTGGTATCGATGGTTGGCAGGAGAAATTCATTCTCTACTTATCCATATTTGCAAAATTTTAATTTTTCATACATTCGTGTTTGACAAAAGAATAAAATAAACATTATTTTTTTAATTGAACAAATTTTCATTATCTTGCAATTCACATTTTTCAAATTTATATAATACTAGAGGTCCGCCCCGGCTTCGCCTGTGGTACATATTTCGCAATAAAAGGTAGCCTATGTCCTTTCTCGGGTATCAAAATATCTCCATACCAAATTTCATGCAAATTGGTTCAGTAGTTTAGGCGTGATTGAGTAACAGACAGACAGACAGAGTTACTTTCGCATTTATAATATTAGTATGGATTTTATAGATACACGTGCTTATTATCTAGAGCTAGAGGCGTAAACATCTTAAAAGTTTGACAGACTGACGACAAGAATCCATACTATTAATATTATAAATGCGAAAGTAACTCTGTCTGTTTGTCTGTTACTCAATCACGCCTAAACTACTGAACCAATTTTCATGAAATTTGGTATGGAGATATATTGATACCCGAGAAAGGACATAGGCTACTTTATATCCCGGGAAAATGACGACATCCCGGCAGTCCCACGGGAACAGGAACTATGCGGGTTTTTCTTTGACTGCGCGGGCGAAGCCGCGGGCGGAAACCTAGTATGGTATAGTTTTTCAAATTAGCTACAGAACCCTGACAGTAGACTGTATAATTAATTAAAGCAGAATTTACATAAAATAATTTGGAAAATCCAAAAGTGCACGCCTCATAATTTTTTTTTAATAAATATTTATTAATTATTATTTTTGTTTATTTAATAGCTGTGTTTTACCTGAAAATAAAACACATATTAAATACTTACCTATATTTGAAGCTTACTTCATTGAGAAGGTACCTAGCTTTTTCCGCCTATTCTTCCCTCTCTTTCCGTTGTATGTATGCTATCTCTCTCGCACACCTCTCCACCAGGTGGCGGGGCGCACGATAATGTCGGGCGCTGGATGTTTTTCATTGAGTCGAAATCCACAACAGGTGGACGTTAAGTGTAAGCTTCAAATATAGGTAAGTATTTAATATGTGTTTTATTTTCAGGTAAAACACAGCTATTAAACACTTGACCGTAATTTGAAGCTTACTTCATTGAGACCTGCTTGTTACCCACCTGGTGTACAATATATGGACGCCAATGTGAATTTGAATACATAAGTAATTACTTATTTCTTTATTTGAAAGAGTAAGGTGTGCAGATAGTATACCTACCAATAAATCACACAAATTTTTATATTATATAATATATTAACAATCCCAGATGAAAAGTTAATCAAATAAGAACCAAAAAGTTAATCATAATGATTAAAAGTATTCGAACTTATGAGATTGGTTCAAGCGTACCTTAGTTAACCTTTTGGGCTTGAAAAGTTAAAGTTACTACAATTTTCACTATCTTTAGCGTAAATCTGCGAAAGCGCCAGTAACGACTTTCAATTACGCATTTAGATGTTACTTACAAAATGAAGCAACAGCTGATCCCGACGAGGCAAAAATACCTCAAACTCAAACCTTAATTTATTCAATTAGAACTCTGTAGAAGCACAATTGAATCATCTTAACATAGAATTACCACCTGTCTCAACTCACACAGTTTTAACCCAACCTGCTACAAGCGGACAAGAAGAGAACTTGGTCCTTACTTTTGGGGTCAGAAATAAATTTAAAAGGTCACCCCTTGAATAAGGCAATAAAATATCAAAACAGGTAAACGGTTTTAATTATAATACAGATTTTTAACATCCAACCAAACCGTGCGGTATCTATTAATGTTTAGAGCCAACGCCACCAATCATAATCTAAACATGGCTAGTACTTTCAGTACAATGCATTAATTATTTATTTAAAACTGATAGGTCATAAACTCTGTACTGGAAACAAATATACTGAACTTAAGAGACTAAAATGATAAGGAGCTTATCTGTGTCCCAAAACTACAATTACTACAGCCAAGTACGTTACTTTTAATCAATTCGGTTTTAAGATATAATTATGATTTACATCAGAACTTATATACCGAAAGCCTCGGGACTACATAACGTGACTTATCTTCTTATTCTTATACTTATATAAAAATGAATCGCAAAATGTGTTGGTAAGCGCATAACTCGAGAACGGCTGAACCGATTTCGATAATTCTTTTTATATTCCTTGAAGTACGAGGATGGTTTTTATGTAGAGAAAACGTAAGTACCACGAGCGAAGCCGGGGCGGACCGCTAGTTTATAATAATAGTGTTTGTGCACAACACTAGGCAGTCAACAGCTATATGAACGTCAGATAGGAAAAGAGCCAAATTTATCCAGTCAGTAACAAAGGATTTTAACTATAGTTACTTTATTCTAATTCAACCAACTACTACTAGCTACTCCGTATGTCTTTTGGATAGACGGAGGCAAATAGGATTTTTATTCCAACTATATCATTTGATATTTTGAAAATGTACTCCACATTTTCATACCGTCAGAGTCATTTTGCAGATTATAGTGTTGCAGCACTGAACACTGTCTATTAGGTGGCTAGTGCTGCTGACCGGGCCTTCAGTTCCGCTTTCCAGAATACCTTCACCCTTCTAGGTGTTACTACTACTGAAATAGCGGTACTCTATCGCGTCGTTCAGGTCTCTAACTGACTAGGATTTCTCATATTATCGTAACAACCCTCGCTCGTTCTAACGAGGATAAATTATCGCCAAGGAATTCTGCTGCAGGATAATGGCAAGAGAGATAAGCTTAACTATGCATTATTATGTTCAGGAATATGGTAGATTTTGAATACTATCGTCGTCTGAAAGTATCTCCTTTCGATTAACTGCATTAAGGATGCAGATCTGATCCCATGTTTGTTCCGTAGGAATGCTATGACAGTCTAAACGTTACACTGAACAAAGAAAATTGCCCTGAATATAGTCGGTTGTTCCAACATCCGTAATATGGCTAGCCTAAGGTTAGTTATCCCTTGATTGTAACTGCTACCAATGGAGGCATTGCTCTTGTGTTGTCCACAGTTGTGCGAGTGCAAAAATGAAGAACTGAGCTCGTGGGGAGCTATGTCGAATGAATCTGTGTTAAGATTATGACAGTATAGGACAGTTAGCTGTGGATGCGAAGACAGGACATTACTTTATTCATCCGTAAACACGCGAGGCAGCCACGGACAGCGATATAGCAAGAACTAAACTAGCAAAGTTTAGTTCGCTTACCAGACTTTGTCATGTTTTAAATGCAGTATATCCTCTGAATAGCATTGCATTTATGACTATTGATAAACTTAATTCACCCGTAAACACGAGAAGCAGGCACGGATAGCGATATAGCAAGAACTAAACCAGCAAAGTTTAGTTCGCTTACCAGAATTATATTTTAAAAGCCGTATAGTCTGTACATTTCATTTATTGCCCCCCCCCCCCCCTCAAAGCAAAGAAATGAGAAGTCATTTGGCAGAGCTTTCTCGTTAAGGGTAGGGGTTCCAAGTAATATCTAATAATAAGAGGCTTTTGTTTGGAAAGATTGACTTTCCGTTATTTATCCTCTATCCTATGTAACTCAACAGTCAGTATTCTCAGCATTCGTGGAGTACTTAAACGTTTTACGTTAATAGTTGTATATAACTTTATTATACAATATAATAATCCTGGTGGGATGACAAAAAACTTGTCTAACAAACGATTATCCTAATCCCTCAGCGATTTATTGTTTGAGCCCCGAAGAAAAATCTCATGGGTGCAATAATGAGGTCAAATGGGTTGAAAAACGAGTCAAATAAATTGCCTACAAGACCGGGCAACTAAAATAGGCCTATGAGAGGTCAACTATACGTAATCAATCGTCATTTGTTACATTCAATCGCTTTGCGATTAAAAAATCTCTTCCGATGTTTGTATATGAAAATTGGTCGGCTAGTGCCATTTAATTACGATACCAAACATACCGTTGACACAAGGCTTGGTGACAATCCTCGAAACCACCGCCACAAATCATCTGCGAGATGATATTTGATCCGACTCGCCTTCCTTTGTTGTGATTAGGCTTTGCATTGGTAAATACAATTTGTTCAATTCCAATTTCCATAATTGGTAAACCAATGGTGGTTTCCTGATTCCTGAAGCGTAAACTTTTAGGATACGAAGTATCAATTTCATGCGCCCATTATTTGACGTATCTAACCTTTATTGTATTTATTAGGTCATTTACTATACTGCCCACTGTGAAGTAGATTTCAAAACCTTTTTCTACCTACCTTAGAAGAGTGAAGATCCGATACGGTCATATCCAAAACTTCTTTCGTGGGTCCTCGTTGACAAAAGCAAATATCTATGATCATTTTAATGATCAATCCTTTGTATATTTGCACCATTCGCCATTAAAGCCCCGCGAGGGCTGATATATATTTGCACCATTTCCCCGTGGGGACGGTTGTTATCAAAGCCCCGCGAAGGCTGATATATATTTGCACCATGTCTCCGTGAGGTACTGCTGTAATCAAAGCCCCGCGAGGGCTGATATATATTTGCACCATTTCTCCATGAGGGACGGTTGTAATCAAAGCCCCGCGAGGGCTGATATATATTCGCACCATCTTTTCCGTGAGGGACGATTGTAATCAAAGCCCCGCGAGGGCCGATATATATTTGCACCATTTCCCTGCGAGCGACAGCTGCGCGAGGGATGTTTGTAACTAGAAATAAGTAGGGCCTGCCAAAAAATGCTTAAGAGACACCCTGCGAGGGTGAATTTGACCTGGCTAACCCCTGCGAGGAGTAGTGGCCACATTTATGTATTCTGCTTCGAGCAAGAATACACCTTAGTGCTAATATAAAAATAGCAGTAAATAATCATTTAAATAATATAGCAATTAACAAGGTCCTTTAACTTATTTTCCAATGTTAGCGACATTTAATAAATTCATAATTCAAATCAATTCACTAAATTTTAAAATGAACTTCGATTCATATTTATTTTTGTTCATGCAATCGATGTAACATTTAGTTGCTTTATATCCGTTAACATTCCTTACGAACGCAACCATACCGTCGTAGGACGTTATATTTAATTGCACAAAATAATCTCCACTCACCCGCAATTTTTTACTTTTTGTCAAGGTGTACAAGTTTATAATATTATTCTAAAACGTTAGAAGTGAATTGCAAATCCTTTGAAATAAGTGTATCTAAATCTAATTTATATTAAGATATCTCGATAATTATTATACGATAACCCTTTCAGCACAAGTTCAGTAAACCAAAGAATTTAATTGTAAAATTTTTGGTACTTACTCGTTTTAACAAAAAAGTTGCATCATTTGAACATAGGAAACGTAATTTTCAATCAAATTAGCCGTGTGTAATATGTCTATTTTCACATAAAAACGGATCAGAATAATACTCATAAAAGGACACGTATAGACTACGGATAGTTTTGAATGTGTGGAACATTCATGGTACGTATCTACTATACATGAGCGAATTCCATCATTATTCAGTTGAGCGGTAACTCCCGTACGATTTATAAAATAATATCACAACGTGTTCTGACATGTCGTGACTTCTTGGAGCTGACTCATCTCGTTCGATAATTTTTAGTAATAAACTATGATAGGAATTCCGAACCGTTCCTAGCGATAACGACAATGTAATAAAGTCGTAGCAATGGATTGTATGCCTGTAAAGCTTTGAGTTGGCTCATATCCATACTAAGTATTAATTGTAATTTTTCCACGAAAAATTCACTTGTACCCTTGTAATAAAAACACATTATTAAAAATGAAATAAAATATTAAAAATATCTATATACAAGAGAGGGTATTTGATATATCTAGTAATATCAAATAATCACAAAAGTAATATTAACGATTCGAGTAAAGCCGAACGGTAACACCGTTAAAATAGCTTTTCTCACAGTATTAACAATTCAAATATTAATTAGTACATATTGCATAACGAAATATTTCAAAAGAAAAGTTACTATTTCAAGTAAAATGTAACGGTTGTATCGTTAATTTTAAATATCTTTATTCATGCTATTAAGTATTTAAGCATATTGAAAAATAAACTATTGCTGAAGGATTCATTAAAAACCTCAGCATTTTAAATAAAGTCCAACGATTATACCGTTGACTTTAAAGATTTTTACTCATTTTTAAGTAAAATATTATTAGAATAGATGTAAAAATAACTCACTGTACCGATCCGACGGGATACACTTTTTAACACTTTTAGCACTTGCTTTAAGCAATACTTAATAGCACCAAGGTTGTAGTCTTGTAGACAACCTTCTCGCGGCGGAAGCTAGACGCCAATGAAAAACATCCAGCGCCCGACATTATCGTGCGCCCCGCCACCTGGTGGAGAGGTGTGCGAGAGAGATAGCATACATACAACGGAAAGAGAGGGAAGAATAGGCGGAAAAAGCTAGGTACCTTCTCAATGAAGTAAGCTTCAAATTACGGTCAAGTGTTTAATAACAATTAAACCACATCGAATCAGACCCTGAAAAATGAAAGGGTTCTATTCCTGAGCATACTCAAGCGTAAGAGAAAAAAAAAGACTCGATTAGTAAAGTATTTCGGTCGCTATCGTGTTAACAAGAAAAAGGATCCGCACATACAGACACACGGACGTCCAAGACAGAACTTTTTTAAACTGTTTTTTAACTAGTTTAAATAACAAAAATGACATCAAAAATATCATGAACGTTAAAAATAGTGTTTTTTCTTAATATGTGTGTGTATGTATTATCTTACAAGTGCAATGTATGATACATAAAGACATTTTAAGTTTGAAAAATCAGATGTTTTGCGCGAAGTGACAGTAGTACCCACCTCAACGCTTCGCTTATGAGGCGTGCAATTCACAAGCTTTTTAATTGAATAAGTATGTGTTTGTCAATTGTTTCGTATTGGAGATACATATAAATAAATACTATCACATACATATAAGCGTTATTTTAAATACTACCTAATGATACGCGGAAAAGCCTGTTCTTCAAAATTCAAAATGCAATTACCAATATATATGGACGATTAGACTCTTATATTACACATAATCTCAAACCCATCAATATCTTGGTACCAAATTATAACATGGATTAAAAACTTACTAAATGGTAGAACAATACTAAACAAATGACCCACTTGACATTACCAAACATGACAGTTATAGCAAACGCCTCTTGTGATTTGTGACGTAATCGATTGCCGCCCTTAGGCAATTGTGGTTTGATTTCAGTCGGAAACCATTCTGGCCCGAGCCGAGGGCAATATAGGCCTTGTGCCTTGTGGCACAAATAATAAATATGCTTATGGGACCCGTCATACAATACCAAGCTTTGTGAAAAGTTTTCAAATATTTAGGAAAAACGATCCTTTGTGTCTCATTAAATCGTGCTTTTGGTTAAATTGAGTTTTAAAACGTATCTTTCATCAGTAAATTTAGAAGCTGGGTTTATAATATTGTTTGATAAACTCTGTATTTATCAAATTGTTAGGTATCTATGTGTTGTAAGAACATTCTATTTGTAATATAGGTAGTGGATAATGTATACCTATTAAAAAAATTGCTAGTTTTCATAGAACGAACTTTGGAAATAAATTACGTGTAGTAGTTTATTTAGGTATTTAAAGCTTTAGATCCAACTTCACTATTTGCTTTTATTAATTCAACAAAAACGTATTTCCAACTGAAACGATATTGTAAAAGAGTGTCGAGTGGAACTCATCCGTTCGAATAGCCTCCAAATTTCCTGAACAGTTATTTTTATTATATAAAACAATAACTTTTATTACAAAAATAACGTGGGTATTGTGAAAAGCCCAGTGATCCAGTTATTCTAGATAGTCAATAAATGAAAAGGTTTTCAGCGTCATATTTCACACATACCTACCTATATAAATAAAATATTTAACTTCCAAAAGATAATGACTGTCCCTTTTCGAAATCCATACTAATATTATAAATGCGAAAGTAACTCTGTCTGTCTGTCTGTTACTCAATCACGCCTGAACTACTGAACTAATTTGCATGAAATTTGGTATAGAGATATTTTGATACCCGAGAAAGGACATAGGACAGGTTTTATCCCGGAAATCCTACGGGAACGGGTTTTTCTCTGAAAACGCGGGCGAAGCCGCGGGCGGAAAGCTAGTACTTTACAAAATAGCGAATAATGATGCTTAACGATGTTTTTAAATTTCATTTTAATATTTTTAAACGTCAAATAATTGTGAAGCAAATAATTTATTCTCAAAAAAATACTAAATAAGTAGTCGAATATTTAAACAATATCACTAGCTTTTAAATGATGAATTTTAATATGATTTATGCGATAAAAAGCATTTTTAAAACAATTTAGATATAAATTTGCTCAAAGCAATCCACAATTTTCGTAACCATACACAATAAACGGTCAGCTTATCTCAATCTAGGTTTGAAGTACACAACTAAAGAAAACTCAAAGACGAATCGACCGTAACTTCCTCGAACAAAATCCTTTTATCTGTTTTCGCTTAAGTATTTCTTCTAATTTAAAGATAAATATAGGAAACAAATCCTCTCTATTGCATAGTTAGTTCAAAAAAACATTTGATTATCTTACAATATCCTCTTGGACAAAAATCCCTTATTAATGAAAATAATATTTGTCTCGCAAAGAAAGAATATAGGTAATATATTATCTGTATATATTGGTGTTGTTAGCTTGATTCTGCTTACGTCTGCGAGTCATAAAATATTAATGTTACAGTTTCCGTATATCAGTTTCATTATATCCTCTTATTATTGCCCTGTCCCCGTACGTCTTAAAGCAGTATTATATCCAGTGTGGAAAAATGACAGCGCTATATAGGTTTTCTAGAGCCATCTCTTTCCCACGCTGGAAGTAATGCTGCTACAAGACATGGTGACGTGTATTGCATTGGGTTTTATCTCTTTATTCCATTGAAAAGTTACATTTGGGGTTGCATTTTTTAGAGGACGCAATTTTATTTTTTTGATGTGTAGGGGGGTTCAGTGTGAAGCTATCACCAAGTTTGTGGGGTCGCCACCCTTGTCCCACGGCCGCCATCTTGAAAATAGCGGTTGATATGGTTTTTACGATATATCTCTTTAACTATTTATTTGATAAAAAAATTGTTAACATTGTTTGTTGCAAATTAAATTCTCTACAACTTTGGTCCAGTAACTTTTTGTCGTAGAACTATAAATAAAAAAGTTATAAGCGAAAATGTTCAGAAATTAGAGATATTTATATTTTTCAATAAAACTTTTTTTTATCATTTTACGAAGAAATGATATCAGACCATTATTGTAGATTGTTTTTTGAGGAACAACTTTTATATACAACATTTTTTCATTAAGTAAATAGCTAAGATTTTACAGCGCTCCGAAGTGAGTACTATTTTTCAGTACTCTTAACTATACAGTATACATATATTATCTGTGTACTAATAATAATTTGTCATCAGTAATTGTTTTTAATATTTTTAATAATTAATAATTAATTTTGCAATATTATTAATAATTAATTATTGACTGAACTGACTTGAAGTCTGGAAGCGCGTTTTTTTTACGTCGAAAAGCACGGCTGAAATGTTCTGCAGTGTGCTTCCATTGTTCTGGAGTCTGGGAAAAGAGCCAATAGCCATTATATGTATAGTTAGGAGTACTGAAAAATAGTACTCACTTCAGAGCGCTGTAAAACCTTAGCTATTGACGTAATGAAAAAATGTTGTATCAAAAAGTTGTTCCTCGAAAAACAATCTACAAAAATGGTCTGATATCATTTCTTCGTAAAATGATAAAAAAAAGTTTTATTGAAAAATATAAAAAGCTCTAATTTCTGAACGTTTTCACTTATAACTTTTTTATTTATAGTTCTGCGACAAAAAGTTACTGGACAAAAGTTGTAGAAAATTTAATTTGCAACAAATAATGCCAACAATTTTTTTTATCAGATAAATAGTTTAAGAGATATATCGTAAAAACCATTTCAACCGCTATTTTCAAGATGGCGGCCGTGGGACAAGGGTGGCAACCCCACAAACTTGGTTTTAGCTACTCACTGACCCCCCCTACACATCAAAAACATAAAATTGCGTCCTCTAAAAACTGCAAGGTTAGGCCTAAAAAATGTAACATTTCAATGGAGTACTTATTATTATTGTCTTTAAGCTTCATAGCTTTAGTGGACGTTATTAAAAACCAGCCATAATAGAACGATCTGTCGTGTTCTTACCTATTATTTCATTGTATATTTTACTAGAGATATGTTATAACTATTTTTTAAGTAATAAGTAGTATTACTTAAAAAATAGTTATAATATATCTCTCCAAAAAAATACACTTTCCGTTTTTAGTGACAAGAATTATGCCTATTTTTCAATGGTCTTTATATAAAAGTTCGTTCAACCGTAAAAATGTAACAGGCACAGAATTTCTTTCGTATTAATAACATTGGTATGAAGTGTACTTCTTATATATATAAAATTCTCGTGTCACAATGTTAGTCTGCATACTCCTCCGAAACGGGTGGACCGATTCTCATGAAATTTTCTGTGCATATCGGGTAAGTCTGAGAATCGGCCAACATCTATTTTTCATTTGTACCACGGGCGAAGCCGGGGCGGACCGCTAGTATTTATATAAAATATTGGTTGGTCACGATGTTTTCGTACAGGAACTACTTGCTCAAGCTTTACTAAGAGACTATTTGCCGAAAGAAAAATGTGTGAACATTAACATTGAATGTAATTACCCGTAGATAATTCTCTGAATTTTATTAAAACTGTAAAATAATCTTTTATGGGTTATGAATTGATTGCGGTGTACTTAATAGAATATATAAATTAATAATCAGTTACATCTGCGCTATAAGTAAAAATAAACTATATCAATATACAAAGGAACGATTACCTTTGTAATAAATCAATCTGTTGCATATCAATGGACAAGAATTGAAAGTATTAACTAAAAACTTTAAAACTTCCGAAGAAGTTTTTATTGAAAATGTTTAAACTTTTAAGTTTTCCATTAGTTATAAAGTACTTGGAATTTCAAGTTAAAGAAGCGAGTTTTATAAGAAGCTAATACTATTAATTTCCAGCGTATCTATTGCGAAAAATCTCAAGAAATATAAAGGTGCTTTTCCACCAGATATGTGCCATGCTAAGTTGCTGTGGATGCGTTTGATATCCACCAATCATCGATGTACAAAGCATAGCATAGCACTAGCTAAGATGAAATGAAATAAAGTTTATTATGGTCAATTTAGTTAAAAAAAGGAGCTTAAAAATATACGTATGCCATAAATTAGGCCAACCACTCAGTGTCGTCATCACTGATTTTCAGTGGCCGCCTTAGGATGCCTTATTGACAGATAGATATGTTTTTATATGGCCTTCCATATGCTCATCCGTTATGCGTGCTATAGATGTGTGCTATGGATGTGTGCTATGGGTACAGCTATGTGCAGATCGCCTACTATCGAAACATCGCATAGCTCGAACTGCGCATCTTCATAGCACATTTTACTCGCACGCATAGCTTAGCATTGGTGGATACATAGTTTCATAGCATATAGCGATTACATTTTCATAGCATAGCTACGTAGCACATCTGGTGGAAAAGCACCCTAAAGGTAAAGTTGATAAAGATTCCACGAAACAATCAGAGCGGATGAACACTTGATTTTCACATACTGTCACAAAAAGTTGTTGGATTTTCTCTTTATCTCGCCTCACGGAAAGTTGCTTCGTTATTTGTTTCGTCAACATTACATTACTGATTTTGTGCAACCTTGACGTCCGGAGTTAAGGCTTTGTTTTAACAGGATAAATATTAAATGTTGTAAAAGTCTACCTTTGTATTTTTCCTAATTATATTATGTTGGATTTTCTTCTAATTGTTTCGTAGTAGTATTCAGTATCGTATTCATGAGTATTATTTTAAATCGACAATCCATTCAAAATAAATAAAGTCTCGTTCAGAATCGTTATGTGTAAATATATCGTAATTCGTAGTCTATAACGTGTATTGTCGACAAAATTATTTATTATAATTATAATTTGTTTGTTTTTTCATTCGATTTGTTTCTCATTCGATTTCTTAAAACTAATCCTATCCAAAGGTTGCCTGGCAGAGATCGCTTGAAAGCGATAAGGCCGCCTATTTAACATGTTGTATCTGTCTTATATGTTTTTTTCTTTTCTTCTGTATGTGTGTGTTAAATAAAGAATTTTGTATTGTATTGTATTGTAATTTGTTAAATAAGTAATCGAATAATAAATAGTCCATTGTTTTACTTAAAACGTGTACATAAAATTTTATCCCGCGACGTTCTCATAATATTATAATAACAACCACCATGTTTATCGTGAAAACATAACTTTAAGAAAATGTTCATAAGATAAAGGCAAGCAATATTAGATCTCGTAGTACAAAATTATCGTGTGTACATAATGTTATGATATTATAAAGTAAAACGCACAGGTAAAACGTGTAGATAATTTTGTATTTTTGTCTATTATTTATATATTTGTTATGCTGTGGCTTTCTCAAATAAAATAATATCGTTGGATACATATATATATCTACATACACAAATTATACATATACCTAGTTACATAAATACGTAAAATAAATATTTCTAGACGCTAGACCATTTATCTTTGTGAAGTTTTTCGTCGTTTTGGCTCCTTTCGCGAAAGCAGTTCTTATGAAGAGCCATTTTCATTGTTTATGGTATAATGGAGGACTAACTCGAAATCAGTTGGAGATATCTTACAAAGATCAGACGTATTCTTGGCCGTTATTATTGTTGTCACTTTTACTTGAAGTTTATTATGTTTTAATTTAAGTATAAGTTTAATATAAGGCTCTGAAGTACAGTTTTTCTGTAGAATAGAAAAAAACTTTTATAGAAGATTATTCCCCATCAATAAAGTAATGAAGAAGATTTAAAATGTATTTGTCTAGTATACTATAACATAGACTACAGATCATGTTTTTATGTTCAAAATATGAAAAGATAAAACATAAGAGATAAAACATAGTAGATAAAAATATATATATAACACATCATACCGTTTAAAAGTTAGTATCTCTTAAGTAAAATAATAACAGCAACAATTCATTTTAATGCCTTCTAAACAACGTAAACTTTAATTATAAATAACTTCGGCTATTGTCTTTCACACGAATAATAATATATAAATATATTTGATGGTAGATGATGGGAGATGAATTTATTAAAAACTAAATTATGTCAGTAAATACTAGACACTGACTAGACTTTTTATCAAAATGCAATTTTTAACCAAGATGACTACGAGTGTACTAAAACAAAATCTCTCATACTTTAATTATTATAATATATATGCACATGTTTAACTGTTAAACAACTGTTATTATAATTGTTATATCCTAATATTATATTACATTTTCGAATCCATGTTTAAATTAGCACATTTTTTTATTTTTAACTTTTTTGTCTTGTACATAAAATTAAATATACATAGTATATCAAAGACCATTATAATATTCTTTACCGACATCTTATACCTTTAATATAATACATACATAATTTAGACTTTTTTAACATTACATTATCATAATAACGCGGCATATAGGTACGTCGAGAACCTATTTAGATATTTATCGAGCACATTATGTTTGAAAGGATCCACATCAAATTTTAGGGTTTTGTACTTTAAGCTGTTAAACTAGGCCTTATACTATATGATTAATTATTTAGTTTGAAACTAAACCGACTATTTGAATTGTCTGACGTGTACTGTCAAATATTATCCGATTTTAGTTGTATGTAGGTACTAATTTATCTTTGGGATAAACCCTTTGCGAATAATTGATCTATTTATACTGTCTCGAATATATCGTGTATGAAATCCTGACTCACCTTTAGATATTTCATTTTAAAATTCAATAGTGTATTCCATACTATAAAAAAGTGGCAAAAAACCACGTACTATTTTATCAAATCCAGTCTTTACTATCTCTGTTTAAACGCAATAATTTCCGACATATGACCGACAAAATGAAACAAAATGCACTAAACAAAAACGACTAAATTCTACACATTTTGTTAACCATTATTCCGTTTATGAAACCTTCATTTATTTCTGTTCATCACATCTCCAACGAATTTGAAACAATGAATTCACACGCATGTACAATAAATTAGCTCAATGTGACAATAAATTTCAGAAATTAAAATTAAATTTCAATTTACAATTTTGCTACATGAGTGTGGTAATGCGTCGGGTAATGCTTTCTGACGCTGTCATATTTAATAACTGAGAGATATGGGATGTTCAAATTATATCGACGTTTATTGATGAAAATGTAAATGTAACTAACAATCTGTTTATTGGAGATTGAACCTACTGTAGCCAGACTGTGCCCTGTTATTATTAAGTTTTGTCAATGACATCAAGAAATATTTTTGCCTAATAAGTTCTTATGACAAGACTAAGTTTATACGAATGATAAATTTTACAATAATGAGTGATTAAAATTTAAAGTTTATTCATATAATATACTAAGTTTTATTTTGTGTTGTTGCTTTTTACACTGCATTTTAAAATAAAATAGAAACAGTGGAAGAAATGGTACAAATAAATTTAACATTACGTACGTTAGAAAATAAAAAAAAACTATAAAAAAGTTCATGTATCGGGAAACATTTGCAATTGACCTTATTCTAACAATATGAAACGAACGAATTAATTGAAACAATAAATCGAGCTATTGAAGCAATTCTGAAACATTTGAAGATACATTCAATGTTTAAAAACAATATATTCGTGTTTAACAAAAGCTCACGATTGCTCTCACACGAGCACTAATCTAATATATTATGTATCTATTAAATCATATTATATTATTTGGTAGAATACTTGACGAAAATATTGAAAAAATCAAAAACAAAAAAGAGCGTGTGTGTCTAGCACACGTGACAGAAGTTAAACTTCTTTGGCAAGGTTCAAAGATACCAAAATCGTCGCCTTACTCCATGACGTGATGGTATTGCGACTTCGTAACGGTATTGCCATGACGGGACCTTGAAATTTTACTCTCAACGCGCCTAAAGAAGTTTCACTTCAAAAATATTTGCAATTGTAAGCATCGTGTTGGATCTTATTACATTTTTTATCAATAATATCTAATAAATAATTTAATGTAATAAATAATTTCTATTAAGATAGACAATTAAAGCGTGCTAATAAATTTGAGTTATCCTAACGATTTCAGACCATTTTATCATAACAATAATTATTAAAGTGCTTTATAGACCATTGTTTTGATCCCTAAAATTCGCTACATCCCTTATTAAATAAATGAATATTACAATGCTTTTAGCGTAAAATATGATATTTATTTGCTTGGGAATTAACGTTTGGCTTCATAAATAAACTTATATAATAATGAATAATTATTCTGTAAATAACAACAAGAGACGAAGTAGGTAAGCCTCAGAAGAAACATCCTATAAATCACAATCGCAACTGAAATATTTTCTGGTTAATTATAACGTAATTGAAAAAAGTTAAGCAAATGTGCAGTTCTAACAAAACGAAATATCATGTAATTCGTCTTCGTTACTAGGTTACGTTGTTGAATTTTGTTGAACTGTCAAATGTGGCCTATTAAAATGACTCTACAGCTATAGTGCTAAATCATCAATACATATAATAAAATTCTAGAAAAGTGGTGTCTGTACAATGAAAATATGTAAAAAAAAATTAGCAGGGGTTATTACTAAATCGATCCCAAACCCAAAACTGTCGTTAAAAAATTTTTTGTCTGTTTGTCTGTTTGTCTGTATGTTTGAACACGCTAATCTCAGAAACGGCTTATCCGATTTAAATGCGGTTTTCACTAATATATTGTGGTAAGCTTCATTTAACATTTAGTGTTTATTTCATGTCAATCGGTTCATAAATAAAAAAGTTATGACCATTTAAGTAATCACAGCGAACATTTGCTAAGGCATTCTATACATGAATTACTTTATTACGTAAACTAGCTGTGCCCGCGACTTCGTCCGCGTGGAATAGTGACTGC
This sequence comes from Colias philodice, assembly GCF_061535455.1. NCBI lineage: Eukaryota > Metazoa > Arthropoda > Insecta > Lepidoptera > Pieridae > Colias > Colias philodice. The sequence goes on along the minus strand of NC_143091.1, from coordinate 1,028,436 downwards.
ATAGTAGTTACTACTTAACACACAATTATTGAGTAAACACGTCTTGAAACACGTACTATCATATACAACTAAATTATAAGTACTTACACATTATTATAAAGTTAAGAAATAAAATAAATAATAACACAAAAGAACTGTTAGTAAAATTTATTACTAAACTGAGCTATAAAACTTAGGTACAGAAGAGTTCAAAATTTCCAGGATGTGGTTCTTCTCCCGCTCCCATATTCCTTCTACTTTCACAGACTTTAAACTTTTCCCTTTCACCCCTAGTAAATGGCAGAACCGATTTTGATCTAAATTCTAAACCATGTCTAATCATACCTATATATTATGTACATGTCATATCCTTTCGTTTGGTACTCCATTTGGATTATACAGTATCCCCACTATCACCCCAAGGTGCCCTATATGTAATAAACAGATTAACCAATTTTGATAAAAATTGACTAATTGTAATTCACACGTCATTTGATATGCCGCTTGATTATATTATTTGACCACATTCGATTATTCATTCCCACTTTTACCGCTATAAATCAATAAATGGATGAACCGATTTTGATTGAATATGCCTCATCATACTTCTCACGTCAGGTCATGCCCTTTCATTTGATATGCCACTTGGGTATATTATTTGACAACTTTTATTCCCACTTTTATACCTATATCCAATAAATGGATGAACCAATTTTGATAAAATATATGTCTTATTGTACTTTACACGTCATGTCTTTCTTTAGATAAGTCACTTGAGTATATTTGATAAAATTTATTTATTTATTCCCACTTTTACCCCTATATCAAATAAATGGATGAACCGATTTTGATAACATTTGACTACTTAATTGTTTCTGACAGGTCGTCTTTTTTCATTTGATATATCACTTGGGTATAACAGACAGCATTCGTTTTTCTCATTCCCACTTTTGCCCTACATATAATTATTGGATGAACCGATTTTGATTAAATATGCCTCATTATACTTCTCACGTCAGGTCATGCCCTTTCATTTGATATGCCACTTGGGTATATTCGACAACTTTTATTCCCACTTTTATACCTAAATATTATATCCAATAAATGGATGAACCAATTTTGATAAAATATTATGTCTTATTGTACTTTACACGTCATGTCTTTCATGAGATACGTCACTTGAGTATATTTGATAAAATTTATTTATTTATTCCCACTTTAACCCCTATATCAAATAAATTGATGAACCGATTTTGATATAATTTGACTTGTTGTTACTGACAGGTCGTCTTTTTTCATTTGATATATCACTTGTATAACAGACAACATTCGTTTTTTTCATTCCCACTTTTACCCCTCTACTATATAATAAATGGATGAACCGATTTTGATTAAATACCTATGCCTCATTATACTTCTCACGTCAGGTCATGCCCTTTCATTTGATATGCCACTTAGGTATATTTGACAACTTTTATTGCCACTTTTATCCAATAAATGGATGAACCAATTTTGATAAAATATGTCTTATTGTACTTTACACGTCATGTCTTTTATTAGATACGTCACTTGAGTATATTTGATAAAATTCATTTATTTATTCCCACTTTTACCCCTATATCAAATAAATGGATGAACCGATTTTGATAAAATTTGACTAATTGTTTCTGACATGTCGTCTATTTTCATTTGATATATCACTTGGGTATAACCTACAACCTACATTAACAACTAACATTCGTTTTTTTCATTCCCACTTACCCCTAAATAATATAATAAACAACTAATGTAACAAAAAAACGCATCTAATTCGTATTACCCGTTAGCGAGCTACGGTGGCACAGACAGACACGCAATACACACATAGCGGACATAACACCCCACTTTTTGCGTCGGGGGTTAAAAATATAATACCTACGACATAATTTCAAAGACCTTTTATATAGAAAATTTACCTAGAAGTAACCATAATGCTATTCGTGCAGGTTTTAGACTTATGAGCAAAAATCTAAATAAAGTTCCTTTGACCCCCCCTACTACCCCCTCAGCATAACCACCCCCCCCCCACGCTTTGGAACTTTCGATATGATCATCTGGACATGTCAAGGAATAACTTTAGCGTATAATTTACGTAATAAAGTAATTCATGTATAGAATGCCTTAGCAAATGTTCGCTGTGATTACTTAAATGGTCATAACTTTTTTATTTATGAACCGATTGACATGAAATAAACACTAAATGTTAAATGAAGCTTACCACAATATATTAGTGAAAACCGCATTTAAATCGGATAAGCCGTTTCTGAGATTAGCGTGTTCAAACATACAGACAAACAGACAAACAGACAAAAAATTTTTTAACGACAGTTTTGGGTTTGGGATCGATTTAGTAATAACCCCTGCTAATTTTTTTTTACATATTTTCATTGTACAGACACCACTTTTCTAGAATTTTATTATATGTATTGATGATGATTATACGCTAAAGTTATTCCTTGACATGTCCAGATGATCATATCGAAAGTTCCAAAGCGTGGGGGGGGGTGGTTATGCTGAGGGGGTAGTAGGGGGGGTCAAAGGAACTTTATTTAGATTTTTGCTCATAAGTCTAAAACCTGCACGAATAGCATTATGGTTACTTCTAGGTAAATTTTCTATATAAAAGGTCTTTGAAATTATGTCGTAGGTATTATATTTTTAACCCCCGACGCAAAAAGTGGGGTGTTATGTCCGCTATGTGTGTATTGCGTGTCTGTCTGTGCCACCGTAGCTCGCTAACGGGTAATACGAATTAGATGCGTTTTTTTGTTACATTAGTTGTTTATTATATTATTTAGGGGTAAGTGGGAATGAAAAAAACGAATGTTAGTTGTTAATGTAGGTTGTAGGTTATACCCAAGTGATATATCAAATGAAAATAGACGACATGTCAGAAACAATTAGTCAAATTTTATCAAAATCGGTTCATCCATTTATTTGATATAGGGGTAAAAGTGGGAATAAATAAATGAATTTTATCAAATATACTCAAGTGACGTATCTAATAAAAGACATGACGTGTAAAGTACAATAAGACATATTTTATCAAAATTGGTTCATCCATTTATTGGATAAAAGTGGCAATAAAAGTTGTCAAATATACCTAAGTGGCATATCAAATGAAAGGGCATGACCTGACGTGAGAAGTATAATGAGGCATAGGTATTTAATCAAAATCGGTTCATCCATTTATTATATAGTAGAGGGGTAAAAGTGGGAATGAAAAAAACGAATGTTGTCTGTTATACAAGTGATATATCAAATGAAAAAAGACGACCTGTCAGTAACAACAAGTCAAATTATATCAAAATCGGTTCATCAATTTATTTGATATAGGGGTTAAAGTGGGAATAAATAAATAAATTTTATCAAATATACTCAAGTGACGTATCTCATGAAAGACATGACGTGTAAAGTACAATAAGACATAATATTTTATCAAAATTGGTTCATCCATTTATTGGATATAATATTTAGGTATAAAAGTGGGAATAAAAGTTGTCGAATATACCCAAGTGGCATATCAAATGAAAGGGCATGACCTGACGTGAGAAGTATAATGAGGCATATTTAATCAAAATCGGTTCATCCAATAATTATATGTAGGGCAAAAGTGGGAATGAGAAAAACGAATGCTGTCTGTTATACCCAAGTGATATATCAAATGAAAAAAGACGACCTGTCAGAAACAATTAAGTAGTCAAATGTTATCAAAATCGGTTCATCCATTTATTTGATATAGGGGTAAAAGTGGGAATAAATAAATAAATTTTATCAAATATACTCAAGTGACTTATCTAAAGAAAGACATGACGTGTAAAGTACAATAAGACATATATTTTATCAAAATTGGTTCATCCATTTATTGGATATAGGTATAAAAGTGGGAATAAAAGTTGTCAAATAATATACCCAAGTGGCATATCAAATGAAAGGGCATGACCTGACGTGAGAAGTATGATGAGGCATATTCAATCAAAATCGGTTCATCCATTTATTGATTTATAGCGGTAAAAGTGGGAATGAATAATCGAATGTGGTCAAATAATATAATCAAGCGGCATATCAAATGACGTGTGAATTACAATTAGTCAATTTTTATCAAAATTGGTTAATCTGTTTATTACATATAGGGCACCTTGGGGTGATAGTGGGGATACTGTATAATCCAAATGGAGTACCAAACGAAAGGATATGACATGTACATAATATATAGGTATGATTAGACATGGTTTAGAATTTAGATCAAAATCGGTTCTGCCATTTACTAGGGGTGAAAGGGAAAAGTTTAAAGTCTGTGAAAGTAGAAGGAATATGGGAGCGGGAGAAGAACCACATCCTGGAAATTTTGAACTCTTCTGTACCTAAGTTTTATAGCTCAGTTTAGTAATAAATTTTACTAACAGTTCTTTTGTGTTATTATTTATTTTATTTCTTAACTTTATAATAATGTGTAAGTACTTATAATTTAGTTGTATATGATAGTACGTGTTTCAAGACGTGTTTACTCAATAATTGTGTGTTAAGTAGTAACTACTATGCAGTCACTATTCCACGCGGACGAAGTCGCGGGCACAGCTAGTCTATAATAATTATTACCAATACAAGAACATGAGTAAATACGCAAAGCTTAAAATTCCATAATATAACTTCACGCCCTACAGGTGTCCAAAAAGTTTATGTGTGTAATTTAATATTTTGTGAGACTCAATTTAATGAGAATGAGGGTCTCGACCCTAAACTTTTATATCACATAAATTATATAGAATTAAAATATATTATTATTGTGTACATGACACTTTGTATCTTAGTCATATTATAGCGTTATTTATATCATTTACAGTTATGTAGAGCTTATATTATAAGCTTTTTTTAGTACTTACATGAATACACAGAATTTTTATACTGAAGAAAAACAAACAAATATTTGTAATTTATTAAAATAATAAAAATTATAGTATCATTTGTAGAGTTAATGAGAAACAGGGTGCTCTACATTTTAGTAGTATTGTTACTTCTAAAAATATATCACCATTTACCTTATAAAATATGATAATCCGCTCTCTGGGTGCTTGTGGAAGTTCATCTCGGAAACAATCTTACATCTTAGAAATTCGTAGCACTTGGGACACGCATTAAGAAAAATAAACTTTGCCTCCAAAACACTTTAAGAACAAATATATATCTTAGTAATAATTACAGGGTGAAAACACATCGAAACATAGATAGATTTGTGAAAATGTTTACAAGATACAATTTAGCAAAATACGTTAACATTCATGTTTTCGCGCCGTTTGAAAATAGAAAATTGCTCCTGGGACACGTCCTCACCGCTCGGGAGTCGTGGATACACTGGCGAGGAATCCTGTAGGGTATGTTCACATTGGACATTTCCACGTAAACAAACCCCTTTGAATATGGGTCGCTTTTATGTGTTCATAAAAGTCGTGTATCTTGCCGAGTCGCCGTTCGATTTTCACGCGTTGATATTAACCGACGTGGAATGCTTGACTGATTTTCACATGTGATATAATACGAAGATAATGGTGATGCAATTTGAACGGGTTATATGTGGTTTCGTCACACTGTCACAAAGTCTTTAGTTCTTTCGAGTGGAAAATCTACATTATAAGACGCCACAAAGCGGATGATAATGCTATAATCGTCGCTTCAAAATAAAGTGTTCACTGACGAATTGTAAGCTTAAAAGTTTCTACATTTTCAGCATTTTTACTTTTATTGCAAAAAATTGCTTCAAAGTACAAGGAAAAAGTGTTCTTTCTCATTTAATGCTGTTTAAGATTACCTTTTAATGTTTTGTCTTTAATTTTTTCCCCTCTACGAATGCTACGGACTTGCTACGTTCTACGCCCGAGGATACAAGCTACGTCAAAAGGGTCGGCAAATTTGTAACGCGATAGTAATTTAACACAAACGCTACACGGTAAAATGTTTAAATCATTAATTTATACAACACTAAAACACTTTGTTTTGCTACGTTAATGAAGCAACAAAAGGTCGACCCTTCTCTAATGTTACAATATAAATATTAGTTTTGGACCATTTTAACAACAAAATTATTCTCTCTACCCAGTAGTCCCTTCAATCATTATATTTTATATTATTTACGAATATTTATTTTATACTTTAGTCTCTAACTACAGTAACAGAACTTTTATAAATCACAATTCTATACAAAGAGCGACGTTTCTTTAGCGAATAAAAATGTGTGCGTATAATAGTGTACACACGTAAGAAGTGAAACATCTTTATGACCTTATTTTTCAAAAAAAAAATGGTACCTACTATATGCTACTGTACAGAAATTTTAATTCTAATGAAATTTTAAATCACGCGTGGTAGGAGAAAAAAAGATGGCGTGTAACGGAAAAATGTCACGCGTAACGAAAAAATGTTACACTAAATTTTTTTCCAACCACGATAAAGAAGTTTCACAACAAAAAGAAAACATTTTAATTAATTTTACGAAAATCACGTACTTTCTATGCCTGAGTCTAGTGTACCTACTAGTTTATAATCTGTGGTCTATGTTAATTCTAAAGGTGAAGCCAAGAAGCTTATATCTATAACACTGGAGATTTTAGTATGAACATTAACTTGTAACAAGAAAATATGACGTTGAATGACGCCTGTATGTTTTATTATCCCTTTCACACCTAGGTAGTTATTTAGGTGTGAGAGAGATAAAGAAACATACAGGCGTCATTCAAGGTCATATTTTCTTGTTACAAGTAAATGTTCATACTGAAATCTCCAGTGTATTAGATATAAGCTTCTTGGGTGAAGCTTATTGTAGTGACAGATTAAAGTGATTGAATCTCTGCTTTGCTGCGGTTTCATGAGCTCTCTGTGACACCTCATACGTAACAGGGGATTTGGTTTGCAATATTGCGTGAATGCTGATTAATAATTCTTATTCGTGTTAGAATTAGTATATGTGGATATATGAAAAACATTGCGTAGTCTAAGGTAATGTAGATATTTTTATGCTGGATTGTATTTTGCCTTTTTGTGGGAAACTAAAGGAAATTATAATTTATAATACTTGAATTTGAAAGATAGTGATATTATATAATAGTCTCAAATGACTGTTTTATAGTCTAATATAACACTTATCTTAATTATTTTCTTGTGTTTGGTTTTACGCGATATATTGGTACTTAAAAACCTTTTTTACGCTTCTCTCTGCTCATTTCTCTACGTTTTTTAAGTCTCGGTAAATTCCTATTTTCATAATGACATTTAACATTGAGATAAATTTACATTTTATTTACATTCAGTGCTTCGGATATAACAATTTATCTGAAGTACTTAATGTAGAATTATCGTGTACTGTAATATACAACAATGGGAATCAATAGCTATTGATATAACCTTATGTAATACAATTTTGGCCATGTTCCAAAGCCCACAACGTTGAACATGTTACATTTACGGGAAGACAACTTGTATAAATAAACTTATATCCTATCCTATCCTACTAATATTATAAATGCGAAAGTTTGTGAGGATGGATGTGTTAAGTTTATGTTTGTTACTCTTTCACGAAAAAACTACTGAACCGATTATAATGAAATTTAGCACACATATAGAGGGTAACTTGGAATAACACATAAAATAGAAATCCCCTGAAATCCCACGGGAACGGGAACTATGCGGATTTTTCTTGGAAAACACGGGCGAAGCCGCGGGCGGAAAGCTAGTCTCCCATAATCTGTAAATATAGGAACTTCAAAAAGCCATGAATTATGTATTTAAAGACGATTCATGGCTTCTTTTTAAAGTACCTATATGTGTGGATTAAGGATTAGATGCATCACGCGTGATGCATAATTAATCCTTATTTTGAAACAACAATGGGTTACTCCTGGATATAGTAACTTATTTTTCAAATACTTGTGATAAAATATTCCAAATAGAATGATCATAGATTATAATTGATTCTTCTTTTGATTGTTAACAACGATCTCCTGAAAATCAGCGCTGCGCAATATGTGCGCACATGCTTAATTAAGTACCACCAGTAAACTAGGTAATTAATACTTTTTTTTCACAAGCGCAAACAGTAAGTTCCTCTGTACAAGTTAAGATTTTTGTGCTTGTTTTCTATTGACCAGTGGTATTAAATAAATATTTTTTTTTCGTTCAGAATAAATGGTATTTATTTAAGTTCTTCATTCGATTGATACATTTATTATACTATCAGAATAATTACTTTCTATGGATTGTCCTCGAAGCAATATAGCTCCGAGAGAGAGAGAGTATACTCTATATAATATACTACACAATATGGCTTCGTTATTCAAGCTCTGGCTCGTCTGTTTACTGAAATACACAATTGACCTTTGACCTCTGAAGCTATCAATCATATCCCATCAATGATCAGTAAGACAACCATGATAATATAGAAGGTAGTAATTTGAATTAAATGACTAACCACTGATTTTTCAATATAAAAATAAATAAAGATTAGATTTTTCAATACTTAGTTAAAATTATTTGTTGAATTAAAAAACCATTAGGAGTTGATGACATTTTACAGGCGACATATTTAAAATTATTGTGTAGGGATCAGTTTTAACCAAGGATTGAAAATGCGGGCATTAAAAGATTAAAGCAACTAATTCATTACTTAAATTTAAACCCTTACATGATGTGCGTGGGCCCACAAATTGTTTCTGACCTTCGCCCTTCGGAGTCTTTTGTGTATTTTCCAATAATTTCTTTGCTTCAACACATGACAGAAAATTCAACAATAATGTGGGCGATTACAATACTCTTTCAAACAACGAAAGAAATGAAAACAATATTAATCTTCAATGGCATATTTTCATAAGTGCATATATGAATCAGTTATCTACTCATTATATTCACGCAAAAACAGCAAAAATAAGGCGAAAATGATTTTCATGAAATTTGGCACACATGTAGTTTTTATGACGAAAATCTCACAGGCAAGGGGAACTGTGCAGGTTTTCCTTTGACCTCGCGAGCGAAGCTGCGAGCAAAAGCTAGTTAAGTAATTGTAAAATATATTCTTGTTTAATAATAACAAGTGTTTGTACCTTAAGAATACACATTGAAAAAATGCAATACATTTTCTTGTTTGATAATAAGTGAATTTTATCAGAAAAGTTAGGACACACATAGAAAAAAAATGAACCGCCGTAACAGCTATTCGCTGCCGTGACCAGGATTCGAACCTGGGTTACTACGGCCACAACGTAGGGTCCTAACCACTAGACGATCACGGCTATTGGAGCGGATGCTGTATTTACCAAATTGCTCTATACTTTTACTTTTATCTGAATTAGTTGCGGTCACTGCAAGCGCCGTTACACAATAGATACAATTTATGTTCTTTTTGGCCAACCAACTTCATCAAGTATAACCCGACTATATAAAAATGTTCACTTTCTCGAACAATTTATTCGGGTAGTTGGTTATTTAATTTTTGACGGATTAAAATGATGTTGAATGCAATTGATTTATTATCTGTGTAAGGTATCCGCTCCGGTAGCCGTGATCGTCTAGTGGTTAGGACCCTACGTTGTGGCCGTAGTAACCCAGGTTCGAATCCTGGTCACGGCAGCGAATAGCTGTTACGGCGGAGCTTATTTTTTGTATTTTTTTTATTTTGGAACAACACATTTTCCAAAAAATAATGGTTAAAAAATGTAGAGCCGTCCAGGAATAGGTTGATAGTCTTTATAAACACTGAGAAGTTATTTTGATTTATGTGTTTCAATCATGAATACATCTTTAGGTTTTATTAAGAAATAAAAGATTGGAATTTAAATATAATGAGTAAATCGCGTTTAAAACCCGTTAAAATCTTTAATTTCTAAACGTATAATGCTCACGTAAAATCAAACTCAAGGAAAAACATCATTATGTTTATACGCCAACTCTTATAATACATACTTTAATCATATTATTTTTCATAATCCCTCCACTTATGCCATAGCCTACGGGCCACGCCTGCAAAATAAGATTACCATTTTATTACTTTAATGACTCTCGTTAGAATATAAAGCAAAAGATAAGACTTTGTTATATTTTAAACATCTTGGTCGTTACAGACATGTAAATATTTTCAGTTCTTATTGCATACTAAAATATATTTTTTTGTTGTTCATGTTACGTTTGGCAGCCTGGAAAATACCGTTAGATGAGCGATTAGGTCGCCTTAGGTATACACAGTATTATGCCTCTTGTATACTTGTAATATTTTTGTTAGTGCGTTGTGTGTTACAATCAATTATAAAATATTAAATAAACAAATAAAAGTTTTTACAATTGAATGTCAAATATCATGAACTAATTTTAAAAATGCTCTCATACAAAAAGAGTCAATATAAAACTTGCCAAAGACAGAATTTTCATCCTGAACAAAAGCATAATTAAATCTACGTTCAATTATAATACCCTGCTCTGATACAAACGTTAATTCCAATTAAATTTTTAATTAATATCTCATGAAATGTTATTTAAAACGTAATCTAAAGATTATCTGTATATCACTTTATCTTGGCATTATCCGATTATGAAATTAATAATGAGGTATTAGGATGATTCGAACCATCTTTAAAAAGAAAGTTGTATTTCAGATAAAAGATGAGTAAAATTGATTGTAAAATTATAATGTTTCTATCGTCTTCCAAATATTACAAAGGAATGGTACGTATATTTCTTATGAATTTAGAAGCATTTCATGACACATGTGACACTAATTTCACTTTCTAATTACTATAAACAAATTATTGATTGTATTATGTATATTTTTATTAGATTACAAAGAAAACACACTTGTATAACAACATATTGTTTTAATACTTTTTATGATACAATTAATATTTTTCATGTTGATATTCCCGTCCTATCTAAATAAATTTAGGCAAAATATTTCATCAAATTCGCAAATATTACATTTACCTTACACATCATTTATCCACAAATTTTCTATCAACCAATCACTTAGCCCAGGAAAAATAATTTTATATTATGAATTTAGAGCTGTAGTGGCTTGGTGGATAAGGTGGATAGCCTTACATTCCCAAAAAGGCGAGAGTTTGAAGCTAGAATGGCTTGTAAAAAAGCATTGGTTTTCAATTTATGTGCCCACTAGCTTTCCGCCCGCGGCTTCGCCCGCGTTTCAAGAAAAACCCGTTCCCGTAGGATTTCCAGGATAAACCTATCCTATGTCCTTTCTCGGGTATCAAAATATCTCCACACCAAATTTCATGTAAAGTGGTTCAGTAGTTTAGGCGTGATTGAGTAACAGACAGACAGACAGAGTTACTTTCGCATTTATAATATTAGTATGGATTAACCACCCTAATAATCGCTACTCCAACATTTTTCCAATTAAATAAAACCATTAAAAGAAAACATAGTAAGGAAACTAACATGTCCGCAACAACATAGAACTTCAGGCGACTTATAAATTGTAGTGTTAACAATACGACTGTATACAAATAAATAATTATATATGTGCAATATTTCAAGTACGATCCAACGATTGCTCGATTGTTTATATTTGCTATACATAACAAATTACAAAAAGGTAAAATTATATTTATATACTGTAACGAACGAAAGATTTGTCGTCCCATGTTCCTATAATAATCAATTTCATTCGATTTGGTTTTGCATTATTTTCCTCTCTGAACTTGTTTACCAAGTAAAATATTTACATGATATCCTAAAGAACCTGATATATAATGGAAAATATATATATCATGCCTGGGATGGATGGCTATTGGATCAAACCCTTAAACCCTCAAGATTAGTCAAAGTTCACAACCTTTCGCAAGGGTGTAAATGATAGGCATGATGAGCAAATCTGAAGGCTTCTGATTCAAGGGTACTGGGAAGGAATTACGTCAGCATTTTTCATTTGTTTGTGTTTTGTAAGAGTGCACAGGATTTTCCTGGTTATAGAGATAGAGATATAGATAGAGAGCTGCTATTAATTTGTAGTATCATAGTTTATATGGTAGAGTTTAACTCTATCTAATACTAGCGGTCCGCCCCGGCTTCGCCCGTGGTACATATTTACGTTTTCTCTACATAAGAACCATCCTCGTACTTCAAGGAATATAATAAAAAAAGAATTATCGAAATCGGTTCAGCCGTTCTCGAGTTATGCGCTTACCAACACATTTTGCGATTCATTTTTATATATAAGATTACATACATTTTTAACCACCATCGCACAACGATTTGGTTTTATAAGCTTAACGTATTTGCGTACGTATAGTATGCGTGTGTGTGGTGTTTGTTAGTGGCATACATGGGCATCATAGCTCCCGAACGGATTAACCGATTTTGATGTTATTTTTTGTTTGAAATCTTTCAATTTCAAATAAGTGGGAAGTGTACTGTTTATTGCAAATCGTTTAAAAATAGCCACGGCATAAAAAGCACTTGGCGGTTTATAATTTTTAAATAAATCAATTATAACAAAAAATATGCTTCTCCGTAACAGCTGTTCGCTGCCGTGACCAGGATTCGAACCTGGGTTACTACGGCCACAACGTAGGGTCCTAACCACTAGACGATCACGGCTACTGAAGCAGATGAATGGTACACTAAAGAGATCAATCTTATTCTTATTTTTACGTACAATTTGATACGGTCACGTACAAATAACTGCAAGGTGCAATCCGACTATTTTAAAATGACCTTATTTCTTAACTTTTACTTCGTTTTTAATTTTGTAGGGTAACATCAAAGAATAAAACTTAAATGTTGGTAGAGAAAGGTATCCGCTCCGGTAGCCGTGATCGTCTAGTGGTTAGGACCCTACGTTGTGGCCGTAGTAACCCAGGTTCGAATCCTGGTCACGGCAGCGAATAGCTGTTACGGCGGAGCATATTTTTTATTTGAAAAATTCTGTCCTAATTGAAAACTAACATATTAAGTAGAGAAGAGAAATAATAGAAACAATTTAGCATAATATAATATTTGCAATTGTATCCCACTAAAATTAAAAATTAATCATCGTACGATTTTTCCTATACTTAGGTGTAAAAGTTGTAAAAAAATATAGACACAGTATTTGTATTTATTTTTTCGAGCAAGCTTATTAGAATTAGTAGTTGGTACTGTAACTAAGTTGTAACTAGCATAGTTAATTGTTTTTATTATTTTTCTTCAAAAATATATTTAATAATTCAATTATTTAAGTACAGCCAGTAATTTCATTTGAACGTAATAAGACTAGACATGGGCTAAAATAACATCAAAGAGCAACCATATTATATTCATTATTTAGGATACATTCAAAATATTCAATTAATTTTCGCTGATAAATATTTCTTTAGTAATTTAGAGGAATGGAAAATTTACATTATACGTTTGACATCATTGACATGTTTCCAAATAAATTAACAATTTTAAAAAGCTTTATAAATTAAATTCGTTGCCTACGTAATTATTATAACAAAATTAATAAAAAATAAAGAAAGTTAATCAATTTTAGGAACGATACCATAACAGCCACTATTAATTAAATGGGTTTTGTAAATTCGGTATCCACCTTGTATCCACTTTTTACTTCTAACGGATAAAAATTTAATAACATAGATACAGCCTGAGGATATTCGAAAACATTCCTAAATTGGGACGTATGAATCTACGGATAACAAAAAGATCCAAAAATAATAAGAAAAACGGTGAAATAGCTTGCGGGAATACATTATTCATTTGAAAGATAGCTGAACGGTGAACCACGGATATTATAATACTATACGCTGAACGTAGATTTGCATCTTTTGATATATTTTTATAAATTTTACTAACAAATATATATTAAATTAATCTAAAATAAATGAAATAAATAAAAAAATAAAGGCATACTATTTTTCTAGCTAACTTACATATTTCCTAATAAATAATAATACCCTTTGTACTGTTACGTAACCTTTAGTATCTGGTAGTGGTTTATTAAAAAAAAATATTCAAGACAAGAACATATTTCTTGAAATACTTAACAAAAAATCTATTATTAAATTGTACACCACCATGTCAACTGTATAGAAAATTGATTAAAATTATTTCGTTTTGTCCCATATATTTTACTGCAGCTAAGTCAAGTAGAGCAACTCAATATTCGTATTATAGTAATCTAATTGTTTGTTTGTTTGAACGCGTTAATCTCAGAAACTACTGGTCCGATTTGAAAAATTCTTTCTTTTTTTCTTTCAGGAAGGCTATAGGCGATATATCATCACGCTAAGACCAACAGGAGCGGAGCAACGCAGGTGAAACCGTGGGGCGCAGCTAATTTTCAAATAACGACAATTCAAAAAGATTTGAATCTATGTAAGTATATTTTCCTATTGAACAATGATCTCCTATAGTTTTATAGGGACGAATTTTTCTACTGAACCTATAAATAAAACTTCATATTTTATTTATTGTTCTTTTCTACCTCTTTATTTCCTTTAGTTTGCCTTAATTAAATCGAGTCGTAAATTCATCCTGGAAACAATAATTACGCTCAGTTTTATTGCTATAGTAAATGCATGATATAAATAAATTAATGTCGACTTTTATAGTTTAAAAGAATGATTAACAAGATAATTAAAAGCTTATATATTCTCTTATGGCTTCACCTACTAACTTATTAAATGAGTTTTGGTAAAAAATTAAAACTTTCTAACTATATAAAACGGTAAAAACGATTTTAGTAAATTTATGTGTTCTAAAATTCATGTGTAATTTTATGTGATTCTTACGCATAAATTTTATTTTTATTTTCAACTAAAATAATAATCCATAACTTAATACGATTAATTTGTTCACTTCTTTACAAAAATTAATACGTTTATTAAGTCGCGAACAACTTTTGTACGATAATATAATGAAAGTTTCAATATTCTTCCTAACCTTGTTACCTGAAAAGTTATCGAATTAAAGTCAAAGAATCAAAATACTGAGCGGTGCCTACGCAATGACGTCACATCAGAGACTCAAAATTAACAACTATTTTTAAGAAGTGTTACCACAAAAAACTTTAGACACGGTTTATGATTTATCTTTAAGCGCGGCTTCTCTTTAATCTGGTTTTGTCGTATTTCACATAGACAACTATTAAAGTGGCAGATGACAGATCCTTGGTTTTATGTTACACTGCGTTTAAATTGTTTTGTGTTAATACCACTAATTTATAAACCTAAAACACAAATAAAGTCTGTATTTTAAATGTTTGCACGTTTTCACATCATTATTCATATGAGATCATTTTACAGCTTATAAACTTACGCTTTGCGATCTACAGACACCATTCCAATTTCTAACAGACGCTGAAATACGATCTGTCATAAAAATGCATTGGATTTTATAACCCACTGGTTTATACCCATCCCACTATCTGTAGATCTCAGGGTTACTATTTTTCATTCGTTCGAAAATGATAAATACATTTTCCTATTTGTAATATTAGTAAGGATCGAGCCAATCACTATTTTGGTCCAAAAATATTGTAATAAAGTACCACTTATTGTTGTATCCTTACAAAGTCTAAATAGGTATATAGTAAGAGAAGTTTTAAATTTAATCTTACCATCACAATCCATAAAAGTTTGGAAAATCCAAAAGTGCACGACTCATAATGCTCATTTAATTATGAAATATAAAAAAAAACTTATTGTAGTTTTCGTTTTTTATTAATTGCAATTAAACGACACTGAATTAATTAATCATTCGCATTCAGTGACCTACAATCGTCGATTAGAATATTAAAAAAAAAAATTTAACTCAAATGATGGATTTTTTCACAAGTTATAGTGTTTTCAGGTTTCACACATGACGGACAGGAAAATTTTTTGACCTATTTCGGTGTTTTTTTCCAATTCTATTGAAGTAAATCAATTTTTAAAAAGTATGGGATTAATCTCCATTAAATTATCTCGACAATAGTATGCAAAATATCTTGATTCCGTGAACTAACAAGGCTATAATAATAAGAATAGCTGCAAAAATGAGGCGAAAAAAATTTTTCGATCGTAAAGCACTCTCTGATGCTTCGCATCATGAGTCGTGCAAAAATATACTTAACTATAATTTATTCGTTCGGAAATCTATAATAATATTGTAAAGCTAAAGAGTTTGTTTGTTTGTTTGAACGCGCCAATCTCAAAAACTACTGGTCCGATTTGAAAAATTATTTCGGTGTTAGATAGCCCATTTATCGAAGAAGGCTACAGCTATCATCACGCTAATTAGCGGAGCACTGCGGGGCACAGTTAGTAATAAAATATGTGTCTAGTATGGAATGTCAACAGTATCGAATTCGAAGTGGGCTTTCACGTGAAAATTCGCTGAAAACTGTTTCACCTTTGACATACCTATTAGACCGGGAGATACTGACACAAAATTTCGAGTCATTTGTAACAGGATGGCGGTTCTACAGGGTTCTTAGTACGCAATGACAAAAAGAAAAATGATGGTGTGAACGCTGGTACCGGCGGCTTAGTCGCGTGGGCGTTAGTCGAACTCGTCGGAAAATAGCGAAAGTCAAACGATTTGTAACAGTATGGCACTTATTTTTCCTGTAAGTTTGAGGATCAACGAATATAAATACAAAATTTCAAAGATCTAGGTGTTGGAAATCTTCACTTATATAAATTAATAATAAATTTATTTTTCAAGTATGACAGCACTTTTTCCCCCTACTAGAAGTATGGCAAATATAATAATGGTCACATTTTATCAAATACTCTCCAAAAAGCCAAATGCAATACTGGTACAAAAAGATAGGCGAAATAAAAAATTTTTGCAGATTTTCGGCGGTATGGCGACCATTTGGAATCGTCCGAAAAGTATGGCATGGCGATTTTCGTAAATGGCTGCACGACGATGGTAACCTGTGCAAAAGTTAGCTTGGTACAAATGGTTGAATAATTGTTTTTTTTAAATCAACACATTCGCGTCGGTATGGCGGGCTGTAAGTCATACCGGAAAAGTATGGCATGACACTACCGCCTACTTCTTTTTTATGGGCTATCGGTAAATTCTAAAATTTTTGTGTTACAAATCGTTTGACTTTCGCTATTTTTCCGACGAGTTCGACTAACGCCCACGCGACTAACCCACTGGTACCAGCGTTCACACCATCATTTTTCTTTTTGTCATTGCGTACTAAGACCCCTGTAGAACCGCCATCCTGTTACAAATGACTCGAAATTTTGTGTCAGTATCTCCCGGTCTATATTTGGAATATTCTCGTGTATATCAATAACTAATAGAATGACAGGGTTGGCTGATTGTTAAAATTGTATCGGAAATTTTATACGTCCGATATCTTGTATTACAAATTTCTGGGATAATTAGGTTTCTATGTACATTTTGGAATAGATTTTACATGTATATTTTCATTTTTTATAAAAATAAAATAAAAATATAAATTGGGCATAATGTAACTTATACTTCTACTAGCGGTCCGCCCCGGCTTCGCCCGTGGTACCTACATGTTTAAACTATCCTATCTCTCAAGTTGGATCGAACTGCACATGGTGTGCGAATTTTATTATAATCGGTTAAGTGGTTTAGGAGTCCATTGAGGACAAACATTGTGACACGAGATTTTTATATATATTAAGATTAATAAAAGTTAATTTATGCGTTGACTGAAATTAATAATTTTATGCTAGATATTAATTTTAATAAAACGTAAATTATTATGAATTCATCATATTATCGAAACATGTCAATTAGCAGCTACGTATTTTATAGATATTTAAGGTTATCAGCTCTACATTAAAGCGCGTCACACACGGTGAAGATACTATAATATTTTATCTTAAGATACTGTTATATTTTATATTACAGTATCTTAACGCATCCGGTATCAGCGTTCGGACCATCATTTTTCTTTTTGTCATTGCGTACTAAGACCCCTGTAGAACCGCCATCCTGTTACAAATGACGCGAAATTTTGTGGGTCATTTGTAACAGGATGGCGGTTCTACAGGAGTCTTAGTACGCAATGACAAAAATAAAAATGATGGTCCGAACGCTGATACCGGATGCGTTAAGATACTGTATGCGTTAAGATACTGTAATCTATCTATACGTCATATAATAAATCTGTAGAAGGGTCAATTCTGTACATTGAAAATATTGAAAAAATAAATAGCAGGGGGTGTTACTGGATCGATACCAAACCCAAATATGTGATTAAAAAAATTTTTGTCTGTCTGTCTGTCTGTCTGTCTGTATGTGAAGACATCACGTGAAAACTAACGGTTCGATTTCGATGAAACTTGGTATAATTATACCTTATTATCCTGGGCGTAAAATAGGATACTTTTTATCCTGAAAAAATACGAAGAAAAAAAATAATCTTAATTTTTCAGTTTTATCCATAGACGTTGTTCTGTAGAACAGCGAACACACGTTGGGGATTAATATAGGCCAAGCCGTATTTGAGTCCAATAGATATTTATAAGATGTTATTGTCAGAGTTACTCAAAATGGAGAAATAAACCATCCACGCGAAGACCGACATCCGCGCGGACGGAGTCGCGGGCGGAAGCTAGTATAAAATATAACAGTATCTTAAGATAAAATATTATAGTATCTTCACCGTGTGTGACGCGCTTAATACTCTTTTTAACTCAATCAGAATCCAAATCCTTCACGATGCCACCATTTCAAGTTATATTTCATTGCAAGCCAGATAAACGTCAAAACTGGTTCA
This sequence comes from Colias philodice, assembly GCF_061535455.1. Taxonomy (NCBI): domain Eukaryota; kingdom Metazoa; phylum Arthropoda; class Insecta; order Lepidoptera; family Pieridae; genus Colias; species Colias philodice. The sequence continues at coordinate 1,009,688 of NC_143091.1, read as the reverse complement.
CCATATAATTATTTTTTTTGAAGCGCCTACTGCGAGCGATAAGTCACATGGGGTTAATTCTCTTCCGTTGCACTGAAATTTTACTATGCATTGGTTATGTTCAATGAAAAATTTAAGCATTTGTGTTTATATAATCAAGGTTTATAAACTGCCAGTTTTTATAGATAAAACGTAGGTATAATTTAGTTTTCGAAGGATAGTTGGAAGCCAAGCGACCACCAGTCATAACAAATAACATGTTAAGACTAACCTGACACCTGGACAGTCCGAAACACCGGAAGAATTCCAACCAATTCCCGCGGCCCCAACACTAAAGCGGCTCGACGGAACACAGTGGGGTTTTAGTCGGTAAGAATCCGACATAACCCACGGCTTCATCCCCGGGGGCCGTGGGTATCTTTGGAAGATTTCCCCACTTAAAAAAAAGGTATAATTTAGTAATAGTAAGCTAGTAACTGCAAAAGTTTGTTGTTATCAGTGTCAATACAAAGTAATTATTTCTTGATGCTATATAGTACAGAGAATGCAATTGACATGAATTTGCTAATTAATTTTGGCTGAATAGACTTCGCTTCACTGCTTTGCCCAATATCAGCATATCAGTATTAAAGCCTCCATCATCATAAGAGCAAAAAGCGAGCGCAATCGAATAAAGTCAAAGAAAACAAATAACGTTTAATTAATGAAATCATAAACTCTGAAACAACGAATGAATCTTTATTTCTTGGACTTTCAAATAGTACACTTTTCAAAGAATTTCAGTAAGAAAACTGTGCAGTTAAAGCAGTGCCGTCTTTAGGATCAACGAGGCTATGGGCCAAGGTACTGGCTGGGGCCTATGTAAGGGATGGAAAATCCTTAAATTTTAACTTTATCATTTTTCAGTTTACAATAACGCAATAGGCTAAATCGTAACCCCGTCTCTTAACACCCCACATATGAGAGTTCAATAAATAAATTTTTTGAATCTTGTTTCTATTTTACCAAGTGTGTGATTTGATATTTTTCTTATTATGTTATAAAATTTGTTGTTGTATATCGAAAATTTTCAGAATTGTGGGGCCCCTGCCTACCTCGGGGCCTCGGGCCAGGGCCCTGCGGGCCCTGCCTTAAAGACGGCACTGAGTTAAAGCAAACCACTTAAATTTTCGCTTTACAGGAAAGAAAACTTCAAACATTAATAAATTAATTGTATATTTGAAAGAAAATTCAAACTTGAAAATCGACTTATTTGTTAGTATTTTCTTGTGATGTTTTTGATTTCATGATTCACGAGAATCACATTCTAAATTAAAAAGTTTTCAACGTACTTTTAATTTGTACAATTACCTAAGAGCATAGGTAGACCAAGAAAATTATAAAGAATATAAGAATGAATCTTAATAAACATTACAGTTATAATTAAAATATAACGCAAGCGAAATTAGTTTTAAAAGGATATTGTATTAAAAATATAAATAAAGTGTAACTAGTGAATTGTGTGTTTCTGTTACTATAAAATGCAGTTCCATCAAGAGGTAACAATACAAAGTATAAATTATACAATAACTAAGTACCTATATAATAAAAAAATACAATTGTTTTATAATTAACCGCGATATGAAGAGCATGTGTGCTCTCCATATAACAATATATTCATAAATATTTTAAACAAGATTATCAGATAACTCACGGTATATAAAAGGTAGATAATTTTAGCACACGAACTAGCATAAAGTACTAACTTTATTATAACTATAAATCTACACATTGATCCACGTTTAACCTTTGCATTAATTGCATTATTCCCGTGAGGAAGAACTTTGTAATAAACTAAAGTTACATCTGATGCAGTCGAGAAATGTTTACAGGAGCATGTGTAAATATTTACGCTGAATTAACTTGCCATACACATAATCATTCTTACTAATCTTGCCTGATATCTATGGTAATACTGTGCTGATATTATGAATACGGTAGTGTGTGTGTGTGTGTGCTTGTTTGCTTGCAACTAAGCAAATTTTAGGGCTACATTTTATCGTGGTGAAATATGTCATTCTCATGAGAATTGACTTTGACCAAACGGGTGGCATAATGCATTTAAAGTGTCTATAGTTTTAATTATTAGAATTGACCCGAATAAGACCACTTAGAGCGTATACGCACTATGCGGGTAGCCGCATTGCGGGTAGCCGTCCGGCTGACCGCAAGCACAATTATGTACGTAATATTCATTTCTATGCGCACTGCGATGCGGCTACCGCAGACCGCACAGTGCGCATAGAAATGAATATTCCGTACATAATTGTGCTTGCGGTCAGCCGGACGGCTACCCGCAATGCGGCTACCCGCATAGTGCGTATACGCTCTTATACTCCTTATTTTAATTGACAAATTCAAACATAATGTTATTTTGTGTTATTAATTAAACTCAATAGCAAACATAAAATCTGTTATTGATACTGTCATACACTCAAAATATAATTTAACAATTTCAATTATCATTCGATGTAGAGATAAATTTCAAATTTGGGATAGAATTTGTAAAGGTCGTCACATTTTTGAAAAGGGTCAGATTTCAAAGTGGTCTCTGGTGGCATCTACACGATGTACAAAATAACAAAGAGATGATTAATGTCAAATTATGTTTATTTAAAATATGTTTAGTTAAAAAATATTTATACGCCATAAATATTGTCTATTCAATAAACGCTATAAAAAACAATCTATGAAGTAAAGTAATATTAATGTGTAAAAATTTATAATTTAATTCAGTACATACATATATTTATAATGTATACTGGCATGGCGCTCTAATATGTTTATCTCTATAATAAACTCATATAAATTAAAATAAATTTCATTTACTCTAGCTCTATAATAAGATTCTGAAGATACATATAAGCAATTACTAATAAAATTGGTTATTTCTTTAATTAGTCCAATCCTGGCCGTTCTGTAAAAAATATTTCTTGGATTATTTATATTGCTCTATCATACATACTACTACTAAAATAAATAAATAAATACTAAACGAAACTGGAGCACTTTTCGTCGCTCGGCCGTTGCCTTAGTGAAGTAACTGTAGGTGAAAGTACAAAAAGTCGAGCATATCTAATTACATCAACTACTGACTGACCAGCACGGCATTCACTGCTTTTATTGGCTTATGTATTATCCGGCAAAATTGAGATGTAGTCCAACCACGAATAAGATTATAGGGTAGTTGGTAAATTCATTTTTGCCGCTTTATTTTTATGTTGAATGCATTCGATTTATTACCTGTGAAAGGTATCCGCTCCGGTAGCCGTGATCGTCTAGTGGTTAGGACCCTACGTTGTGGCCGTAGTAACCCAGGTTCGAATCCTGGTCACGGCAGCGAATAGCTGTTACGGCGGAGCTATGTTTTTGTCACTTTTTCATTTTATTGGGGATATACACTGATACCTGAAACAATCCTTATACATTATTATTTTTTATGTTTCAGGTGAACTTGAATACTTGATACAGAACAAGTCAATAACTGCGTTAAAAACAACCGACTTCAAACTTGCACTTGCAACATTTACAAATACAGACAAAAATGCTCATAAAATAAAAACTACTGGGCCTATCCGAATAAAATTTTTATGGGACCAATTCGACACCATCCCGCATCGAACAAAAAAAGAATCACGTAAATCGGTTCAGAAACCACGGAGTAATCGGTGTACATACATAAAAAAAAAAAAAAAAAACATACCGGCCGAATTGATAACCTCCTCCTTTTTTTTGAAGTCGGTTAAAAACTCTACAAAAGGAACTCACGATACTGAGGAAGACACTACAAGATCGTATATTTATGTAGCACGTTACGATAAATATACTTTCTTTGGATAAATTCAAGCCCAAAAACCTCCTCATATGGTATTGGTTTTAAAAAAATGCCTAGTTTACAACGAAATGTGACTATATTTTATGTAAATTTTCATTATAATTTGTTTAATTAAAATTAACATTCTTTTATATTTAGTGGACCATTTAAACAAGCCTATAAAGTTTATAGTATAAACCAATATAATAATCCTAAACATTGAATAAACGAAAAAGCAAACAAAATAATAGCAATCATTTGATAGTTGCAACATTCGATAATACTGGGCAGAAATAAAAACATCATTAATTGTTTTATTTATTCGTGTTTAATACAACTCGCCTCTTTTATTTTTTGATTGTAAAATGTAAACGTTCAGCATACTACCTATATTAAAACATTTTATTAAAAATGAATATGAACGTCTCTACATTTTTTTATGAAAATAGTATATGTAGTAGTGTGTGCTTTAGGTGAAAATAGTATTACTGTATTACTATAAATTTGTGTTATATAGTATGTACTATTATAAATTTAACTTTTATGAATATTTTCAATTCAAACACGTGGCTTAGTTGGGGGAAGGTGAAAAGTTTTTTAATTAATTAAGTACAATAGTTTTTTCAGTGCATATTTTTATTACTAGAATAAGGTAGTAGAGTTTCTTAATTTTTTTTTCTCTCTTAATCAGGCACACGAGCTGGCGGGTCACCTGATGGAAAGAGATGCCCGCCGCCCATAAGCATTCATAATTTAGAGCATGTAGAGATAAGATTAAGCTTGTAGAGTTTTTGCTCTACGTGATACCTGATAACTTTTTCATGATACAAACCCATTTACATGAAAATATTACTTCCTTCTTATCTATATGTCATCAATATCAATGTCATGCCATAACAAAAACTACCTTAAGGATTTAAATAAAGCTAATAAACTATTTTATATTTAATTTTTCCACCCATGCAATTCCCTTAGATCATAGACCAACTGAATAAACAACGAACGAAATTCCTTATGTTTTATAAAACTCTTTGTTCTATAAAAGACGCTCGGAAAATGAAAGATAAGTAGGGAAATGGTAGGTTTACGTTAGCTTGGGTTATGTAAATTTGTATTCTCCATATAATCCGTATCAAATTAAAGACAAACTGTATCTTTATCCATTATACAAGGACTTCATTCCTTAGTAATAATAACACATTTTTTTTAGTGGGAATAGGGAAGCGCTTGACCACAATCGCGCCTGGTGTTAAGCTGAGATGTGGTCAGGGATGGTACGCGCTTCCCTAGAAGTTACCTGTTCATTCTACGCTTGAAGAGTTCACTCTACTCTATTCAACAATTTTTGAAGTGAAAAATTCTTTAGCGGCGTTGAGCACTTTTTCTGTAATGGGTATACAATCTTAAACTCGCGTCAGGACACGTGACATTCCAAAATATCAAACATGCTCAACGTTAATAATCAAGTTTTCACTTCTGCCGGCACTCCCGGAGTGCAACCCGTCTTTTTTTTTTATAAGTTTTTCGTAGTTATACCAAATTGAGTGTATTTCTTTGTAATTACCTACGTGATACTTTTATTTTTTGAATGAAAATATTATGTATTGTATATTAAAATACGGCTAATTCTTTACTAAACAACTATTTTTAACATGGATATTACTTATACAATAGACAAATTGTAAACACATTTTATTCCATTAAAAAAATATATTTCCTTTTAGAGATAAAAACTAAAAATACATAGAATATATTCCATCCATTTTTAGATTATATATCTTTGAAACTAACCTCAAAATCATGGGATTGGGATTAATCAAGGCAGGTAATTATGTGTCACGTTTAAATTTGGTGACGAAACAGAAGTGAAATGCATCTCTTTGAGTTTCCGAGTAATTTCCAGCGGAGTTAGAATTAACCGTAGAAGGATTTTGCTGATTAAAATATTGCAGTTAGGTACCTTTGAGTTAGAAAATAAAGTTCCTTTTATTAAAAATGGTCATATACTTACCTATATCATTCTTAGAACTAAGCTATCTTAATTAATATGAACTGTATTTAAATAATAAACATCTCATCAATTAAATTAATATAGTTTTCACCTAATTGACACATTTATACTTAGCAATTATATGAACAACTAGCGGTCCGCCCCGGCTTCGCCCGTGGTACATATATTTACGTTTTCTCTACATAAGAACCATCCTCGTACTTCAAGGAATATAATAAAAAAAGAATTATAGAAATCGGTTCAGCCGTTCTCGAGTTATGCGCTTACCAACACATTTTGCGATTCATTTTTATATATAAGAGATTTATGGGATGTGAAAAATTGTGTCACCTATAAAATTATACTAGCAACGTCTTAAAAGTTTTACGTATAAACATTTTGCTATTGTTATATTAAAAGGGAAAATAAATTATTAGTGAAAAAAAAATTATTTTATTAAGCTCATTAGGGAATATTTCTAGACATCTGAAGTAAAATTGAGTTTTGCACGCCTCATAAGCGAAGCGTTGAGGTGGGTACTACTCGTACTGTCACTTCGCGCAAAACATCTGATTTTTCAAACTTAAAATGTCTTTATGTATCATACATTGCACTTGTAAGATAATACATACACACACATATTAAGAAAAAGCACTATTTTTAACGTTCATGATATTTTTGATGTCATTTTTGTTATTTAAACTAGTTAAAAAACAGTTTAAAAAAGTTCTGTCTTGGACGTCCGTGTGTCTGTATGTGCGGATCCTTTTTCTTGTTAACACGATAGCGACCGAAATACTTTACTAATCGAGTCTTTTTTTTTCTCTTACGCTTGAGTATGCTCAGGAATAGAACCCTTTCATTTTTCAGGGTCTGATTCGATGTGGTTTAATTGTTATTAAATAAACAAAAATAATAATTAATAAATATTTATTAAAAAAAAATTATGAGGCGTGCACTTTTGGATTTTCCAAATTATTGTAAGTTACGCACGGCTAAAGCATAAATAGGTACCATTTTAGCTTCAGCATTTGTAAAAAACATATTAAATAAGTTTCGTTTATTTCTTAACTTCCTTTATTAAAATTATTTAGAAAATATTTTAATCGTCGATAGACTACACATTCGAAAGTGAGAGAAAAATAATTTCATGTAAGTTTTATTTCACTCCGTTCATGCTTTTTACAAAAACAGAAGTCCTGTATGAATCAACACAATAATTTTGAAAGCAATACAAACTCGTCCATAATTTAATTATTAAATTTCAACATTACTATTCAACATTATTCGAGGTTCGATACTGAACTTAATTTTAACGAAAGCAGAAAAGTGGATTGCAAATTGGCTTTTAAAATGTTAATGCTATGCAATTTGCTTGCTTTTATCCTCAGAGAGGAACGATCTCTAAGTAGCTGCTAATAAATCATCCAAGACTGATACGTAATTAATAATTCAATTTTACTCTTCAGGAATTTTTAAGCTATTGCATAGCTTCTATCGCGGGCCTTGAGCGCGGGGACCGAATCCAGAAATTTCGTAACGAAAAAACCTCACGCTCCCCACTCCGACGGGCACGGCGGAGGTGTGGCTTGAAGGCATGCTATGCAATAGCTTTACCGCGGCAGTCCCCAATGCTCGGAGCAATTAACAAGCCTGGAGAAGTAACAATTAATTGAACAATAAAGCACTAGTTTGGCCTTTTTGGCTTATGGCAAAATGTCATGCGAAAAAAGAGGACAGATATATGTCAGTTCGACAGTTTGAAATGACATGTAGTCATTGAAATTTGTTTTAGTGACCAGTCTGGTCACTAACGCATGGTGATTTTAATTATTGTTTTTGAAGTGAAAAACGTGTTTTCTAGTTTCTTATGTTATTTTCTGAAAAGATAATTTACTAAAGATTACATGGCTTGTGTTGTTCACGGCTGTAAAAGCCGTAGTACTGGGAAATCGGATGAAGATTGGAATTTGTCTTTTCACAGGTTAGTGTTTTGATCAATTTTTTTGTTAATTATATTATAAATAAGCTAATTTACGTTATTTTCATAATCATCTATGTTTTATCTAACCTTAATCATTGAAATGAAATCATAATCAGCTTAGTTTTTAGAAAAAATGCAAAATATAACTTCCATAGTGTTGTGCAATTATCGATACTTGAGTAGGTACGAACTACGAAGTACTTCATTGATAATGACTGCTTTAGGTTAGGAGAAAAAAAAAGGTATTTAAGTATGGATTTTATTGTTATTTGCAGGTTTCTGGCTTGAGAAAAATTAAAAGATGTTTGGGTTAAAGCTATAGCACAGGGAAAATTGGAAGCCTTCAAAACATTCTCGGCCTTGTTCAAATCATTTCGAATCAGACGGGAAGAAACGTAAAGTGCTTTGCAGAGAATTGATGCTGTGCCACAAGTGGCATCTATTTTAAATAATAAATATTGTAATTTGTTAATTAAGTATCGAAATAAAATGTTGTAAAAAAAATTTAAATTTTATTTGTTTTATTTGAAGCAATTTATTTTAAACTTTTACCAATTTTTTCCTGTGGGAATGAGTTATTTTCCCGCGGTAAATTGTAGCCTATATGTTATTCTGATGTTTAATCTATAATATATAATATGTATAATTGTAAAGTTCCATAAAAACTCATTCAGTAGTTTTTACGTGAAAGAATATCAAATGTCCATTCTTATATATTTTTGCTTTTATAATATTAGTAGGATACGATTATTGATTTGTAAAAAGATCAACCAGGTGGAAGTCAGATTCGCGCACGAAGGGTTCCGTATAATTCTATGAATGAATCTATGAAAACAGGAAAAAATACGTACCTTTTTACGAAACCATAAAAAACAACCTAAACCGAAATACCTAATAATATTTTTTTATAAATACCACTACCATACAATGCAATACGCATCGTAAATGAATAATTCGAAATTAAACGAATCTTAAAATTTGGAATTACCTATCCATAATTCAAAATTAAAAGAATCTTAAATTACCATCAAGCAATTTTATAACTTAATTTTTTTATTTATCGATATTTTAGTATTCGATAAAGTGGCAAGCACTACCTTTTTAGAACAAAAAGTGGCTACATGTGGATTTGAATGCCAAGCCGATAACAGTGTGTTGTCTCTTTCTATCGCATTAATTAGGGTATTGAATAAAAGAGAGCCACTATATAAGAAACGTTCAATTAATTGTTACTTCTCCAGGCTTGTTAATTGCTCCGAGCCCCAATGCCACAAGTCTTTTGCACGCCTCATAAGCGAAGCGTTGAGGTGGGTACTACTGTCACTTCGCGCAAAACATCTGATTTTTCAAACTTAAAATGTCTTTATGTATCATACATTGCACTTGTAAGATAATACATACACACACATATTAAGAAAAAACACTATTTTTAACGTTCATGATATTTTTGATGTCATTTTTGTTATTTAAACTAGTTAAAAAACAGTTTAAAAAAGTTCTGTCTTGGACGTCCGTGTGTCTGTATGTGCGGATCCTTTTTCTTGTTAACACGATAGCGACCGAAATACTTTACTAATCGAGTCTTTTTTTTTCTCTTACGCTTGAGTATGCTCAGGAATAGAACCCTTTCATTTTTCAGGGTCTGATTCGATGTGGTTTAATTGTTATTAAATAAACAAAAATAATAATTAATAAATATTTATTTAAAAAAAATTATGAGGCGTGCACTTTTGGATTTTCCAAATTATTTTTTGTCTGATATGGCAAAACAAATCACATACAATAGGGTTAATGTTATTTGTTTTGTGTAATTAAATGCGTAAAATAGAAAGTCGTAAATAAATTATTTCCCATATCACTACCGATATCCTTACTGACAGTTTCAGTTGTAAAATATTATCATAGTATCGTATAAGAAACATAAACGATACTACATAGCAATTTGTAAGCTCGTCTCCGAAGATGATAGTGGAAATTGCATTATGGTGGGTTGCATGCATCATGCATGAGCGATATTGAGCAAATAAACCTGAAGTGAATTTTTCATTAATCTTCCGAATAACGTATTATATTTTTGTTTGAACACACACAAATTTTATGAGCAGATCAGTCGTTCAACTGTGTTGATGAGATAGGAAGTGCAGTGAAAACTGTGATCTTTTTTAAGTTTTTACCAAGAAAACTTTCTGAGGAAAAATATACAGACATGTTGTATGATTTTATTGTTAATTACTAAATTGAAAGCAATTAATTACAGTACAAGTACATTTCATTTACGTGATGTATATTCCAATTAGAACAAATACTCAAATATTCTGAAGATTCGGAATGTTCTTGTACTTCGTCCTTGTTATTATTAAGAAGGGACAAAAATGTATATTTCTTTTCCTTCTTAGAATGTTTCTTTTGAATCGGATGAATGACAATGTGGTTTTTATAATTAGATGGAATCTATGAGAATAGGAATAGATTTCTAAACGAAGTCCAAATCCAATTTTTCAAAGAAAGAGGATAGAAAATATGTATGAATATAATTATGATACTTTGTTCCGATATTGCTTTGTAATTATATAATGGAAGAAAATAAAAACACTTATGAACACACTATGGTTTTACTTCTTGCTCCTAAAATAAAATATATATTAGCAAAGTTGCTCACCACAATATTGCGTTGAGGTTTTGCAAAGTCATTGTTCAAATATCATACAAAGCAGTCTTAAGCTAGCTTATTTATGTTGTTTAAATATTTTGTAACAGTCTTAATATAGGTATTACATAAAATGATTGAAATTAACGCTTAAACAAAAGGAACAGTTTTAGTTGACCACCCTAATTGGCGTGAATACTAAAAAGGACTACCAATAAGTTATTGAATTTCCAAAAAACATCTAACGAATTCTTTCTTTTGTCCTTTCCATGAAATAAATTGGGAAAGTTTCTAAATCTAATCTATTTTGCTGAAACAGGGAAATACGGCCCCTTCTGTATCGTGCGGATTTTATACCTGAATATTCTAATTACGTAATAAAATTTCGAAGTTATATTGTTTCATATAAAAGATATTAACATCTTTGATCAAAAGTTTAGAATACCATACATGTCATTACATGTTTCGTTCGTTCGTCGAAGTTAAAAGTTTTGGCAATTTTATCCAGACACATTTCAAGCATAACCAAATTGATTAAAAATGTTATCCGACGTAGCGAACAATAAATCTAAGCCGTATATCTCCATAAACTTCGCTTCAATTTGCAACAGTCTAGAGCACTCCAAGCTGTGTTGTAATGAAACATCTGCAATCTAGTTTCATTAGTAAGTGACTCTGCAAGTGTATCGAGACGTTGCAGATTTTCGTACCTAATATATACTATTCCTTTGCTGCGGTGATAAGTTTTCTTAACCATTTTGAGAATAATATTGTAGGAATTACCATCATTTATGTGAATGGTGTGAATGGAAGGAAATTTATAACGCCTGTGAAATTTATTGATAAACTCTTCACAATATTTGCTCAAACTTTTAAGTAGGCGCTTGTAAAAAAACATTTGTAAGTGTATAACGAATTACTTTATTAAATTGTACAAAGTTTTGAGAATGAATAATTCCACGTCTTACGCAGAAATAACTTAAATCTCTTAACTCGTAGGATTTCTTAACGAATTGCTAATATTTGGTTAAGGTTCTTCTCTCCCTGAGCCTATAAACTTGTAAGTAATACTCGTTAAAGCCACAATGTACTGGAGCTTTTTGCGTAATTACACAATAATTAGATTGTTGGATTGGGATTCCTTCTATTTTGAATATTTTTGTTTAGAATTGAGACTAACTGTGCAATGCGTCTCCACGCGTAAAAACTTTTATGGATAGTAGTATCGATATAGATAAAAAATAATTATGATTTAATGAAAATGATGTATCATAATTCATAACCTTAGCTTCAAAAATGGCATAACATGAACATGGTGTTTCAGTTATGGACATGGTCAATTACAGGACAAGAAAGAAGGTGTGTATTTGTCTAATAATTATTGTTCATCTACATAATAACAACTACAATACTTAAAATAAAATTAAAGTGTCCGCGTGTCATTAGAATCAACGCTCCATATATGAATCCTCTCCATGAAGCTCCATAAATACAGTAAGTATGCACACTGTCAATATATAAGACAAACTCATAAAATATTTCATTGCAAATTATACGTAACAAGAAATACGCAGAATTAAGAAGTTCGTTATGATAAGCAAAGACAACTTGAGTTATTTCATAAAGTATTTTGTGAAGCCGCGGGCTATGCCTATATAGCTACTGAAAAGTGAAACCACGCACAAAGGAACGTAATTATATTTATATGTAAATATAGAATGTATTAATATGAAAATTAATTTTCGGGATTGAAATGCTTATGAATGAAATCTTTGGCGAACGCTACATGGCTTGAGGTATTAATTTATTTAATAGAAGCGATTCAGGTTAAACTGACTTGTGAATTTCAACGATTAACTTTTGATATAGAAATGTATTGCAAATTTCACGAGGCGATAAACCTCTTGGAAATAATTTAATAGCATAAAATAGGTATGTGTATGAGTATCGCTTTCTTCTGATACAAAGTACCTAGAGTATTTATTTGATGATTTACAGTAGAATGCTGACACTTGATGAATTTAAGTCTTGACTTCGAGTCATATCATACATATCGAATTTTAAAGACAGTAGCAAACAGCATTCATGATAAAATGCAGATAATGTGAAATAAGATAGAAATAAAACCATTTTTCGTCATTTTAAATACTTTATTTATCTAAACAACACACATACACAAACTTAATTATAATTTTATATTTTACTTGATTGGCGTATCAGTTTTATAAAGAAGTATAGCACATAGGGTCATAGGTACCAGTATGTACATACTATATTAGACCACAATATCAGTGCTAAATAAACTAATCTATTAACGTAAAATACAAAAAATACATCTAAATCCAATTGACAATCTCTTAATTCTACAAATTAATAAAATATTAACAAATTAGAACAATAACCACATTTCATATTAAAAATCTTCATTTCAAGAGACCAAGACGTCAGAAAACACATAAAATTTCCGTGACTCTCCTCTAGCCTTGATTGCTCCAACAAATTCAATTACATAAGGATCGCTGGGGAATTAAAAAATAGCAATTACGTACTCTGAAATGAAACGAATACTTCGATGATTAGTTTGACCCGTTGAGACGGTGCTGGTGTTTATTTAATAATAGTATCGAAAATAAAGCTTGTTTGATAGGAATTGGGTAACGTAATTGATATTTGTTTGTTGTTTGTGTTTTGTTGAGACGTCATGTAGGGTACATACAAAATTAGTTTCAGATTCAATAAAGAACCTGACATGTACCTACCTTAAAGTTAACTTATTATCAATAAAATTTGCAATGTAAGTAACTACTTAGAAGCAACTGCTTATAACTTAGGTAGTCCTCAGTTTTGCTCGTGCTTTCCTGAAACATTCCTATCTTGAGTCTATCTTTACCCCATTACGTACGTATCATCTTTCTTCTACGTATGTTCATAGGTGATGAGCGTCGCCTACCATCAGCCGACCCACTGGCTTATTTTTATTCTTATCTGTTCAGAGTTTTTGGAACGAAGTACCTTATCGCGCGGTACGCTGGCTACAGGGGCTAGGCGAGCATCATCTGTTTATGCATTCCTTCACTTATTTCATTTATCATTTTCAAATATTGTTAATATTTTTAATTATACCTCCTATAATACTTATTTAAAAACGAAATGAACTTCGTTCCAATAGGGTGTCCCACATGACCTAAGATATTTTTATGTGGTTTGTAATAAGGAAACCGGACACATAATATTATCACTACATAGTATAAAACAAAGTCGCTTTCCCTGTCCCTATGTCCCTATGTCCCTATTTCCCTATGTCCCTTTGTACGCTTAAATCTTTGAAACTACGCAACGGATTTTGATGCGGTTTTTTTTAATAGATAGAGTGATTCAAGAGGAAGGTTTATATGTATAATAACATCCATTAAATAGTGGAAAAGTACTGTTATTTTTGAGGTTTCTAATGTGATGTCGTAAAAAATTACATTTTTTCCGCTTACATTGCAAACGCAGGCTGAACCCTACGAGTTTTATCAAAATAATGTACTAAGTATTATACACATTGAAAAGGTCTACAGAAAAGTCCGCGATGGTATATGTCTATCTCTTATGAATAACCCACAATAACTTTTTTTTGTCATTTACTTTTTACGACAAATAATGGCTAATTTTCGATGCGATTTTAACCAATACAGCATTAATCCTTAACCAATTAAATACCTTAAATACATTGTTCATTTAATATAGATCTATATGGCCCTGTACACCGTATGATTTAAGTGAATATTTTCGAAGATATTACAGATTTAAAAATTGCGGGACGTAGCGTTTGCGGCGGTACCGGCCGGCCGCCCGGCTTTATATTTTATACCCGTGCGAAGCCGGAGCGGGCCGCTATGTTTTTATATACAACGTTCACAGTTTTTCTGTAGTGTATTTAGTATGTAACAGCATTGCACCCGTGCGAAGCCGGGGCGGGTCGCTAGTATTTAAATAAATAGCAAAAGCGTCTGTCCAGTGTAACGTTAAACAAACAATAAATAACACTAACAACGGAGACCGAGTGAAAACTAATTAATTATAATAGCGAATAATGAGAAAATACTGCTGTTTTAAATTATTTCAGTAATTACACGGAGTGCTGAGGGAGATAGCTTCTCTTATTCAAATGTTAGTTATTATTAAACATAAATCGTAGTATAGTGGAAACCGATGTTCAAATGTATTTGTTTGTTGATGACGTTTTTTAAATTAATGTTAATAATAAACAAATAAGTTCTGTCTTCAAACCAATTTAAATCGAGACTGATAAGGCATTTTTCATTAGTTAAATTTGCATTTTTATTTTTAATCAATTTGGCGGTAAAAATCTCAGTGCCTCACGTTGAAACAATATATCTGTGACAATCGGAGATACAAGGTATCAAATATGCAAAATTAAGCAACAATACAATTTTGAGACCTAACATAGGATCACATTAACTACCACATAAATTATAATATCAAAGTTCACATTGTTGCTTCAAAAACATATATTTTTAATTTCGTTTTAAAAAAGTTTGGAAGCTTTTTGGCTAATGTATGTAATAAGTAGTATTAATATTTGTACACAATGTGCTTCATTAAAAAAAATAAAGAACAAAAACATAGTTCATACCAAATTGTATTAAATATAACAGTATATGTTTTCCATTTTATCTTATAAACTATTGATACGGTTGTTATGTAATCTATTAAACTGTCAATAATTACAATAATGAATAAACATTTTCAATAATAATATAGGAATCGTTAGCATACGTTATACACACGTAAATTCTCTTTGTAATACATATAAAAATATCTAATATCTAATGTTTGTAATAGAAAAATTTACCTTAAAAGATTACTGCCTATTTCTTTAAAGTGCGTACAATATTTAAATGCGCAATGAGGAGAATAAAATTATTCATACGAGAAACAAGCCAACATCTTGGCGAAACATACATGTAAATCAATGGGGTTTTCTCTACTAAAACTTACACGTTTATTATTTTTTTGGTATGCACAATATTAGTCTCTATACCAGTCTTTATATCATGTAACTTAACCGACTGCCATAGTATGAGCAAATAGGATTAACGATACATTGTACAATTAAATAAGTACAACGGATAAACAATCATAAATTACAACATAGGTAGGTATACATAATAATTTATCTGGCAAAAATCTAAAAGATACAATTACATCTTCACTTGTCTGTCTATCCAAAGGTCTTCGTTTAGTATTCTTCTTTGACTATTCTTCTGGCTTCTTCTAGAATATTATATCTTGAACAGTTGCTAGTAGATGGCCCTTAACTCCGGTAACCTAGCTTTATGATGTCAAAATACTCATACAGCTAGATAACCAAAGACAATTAGCCAATCTACGACATTTCTTCTTTCTTCTCTTCTATTTCTTCAATCTTCTTTCTTCTTTTTGTTGATGGTGATTCAGAAGAATCCCTAATGATCTTATAAAAAATGATACTTGAAATATTTGTTAATAAATTACATATCGGAATTTTTATTTCAACATGTAAAGAATAATAAACTGAAGGAAAAATACAATTTTAATACATATTAATTATTATTAATTGGCACATATAATAATGATTAGAAGTAATAGATAAATACACAATAATTATAATTTATGCTGTCAAATTAAATTTCGATAATTTGTCCGTTACAAAAAATTAAACAAACTAAATACTTTACAAAGAGTTCTTACTTTGATAACATGTGTTTACATAAAAATTGTTATGTCTATAAAGTTACAATACAATTGTTCCTTGTACTACAATTGTGATATCATATTTATAATATTATTTATTTTAATATTTCATACACTTCAATACCTATAAGTTGATCGCCTTCTTCAGCTTGCTGTGTGAGCTCGACCCTGAAATTGAGATAATTCAATATTAATATATTTTTCTTAACTTATTACAACACTATTTCTTATTACATTTCTCATGTCATGTGTAATAAGAAATAAATGCGACAATGATCATTTGTTATAACAAGTTTTAAATACATATCATATTTATATATACATAGTTCAAGTAGATTTTGGAATATACCAAAACAAACACACTATTTAGTACAATAACGTTTAACAAATTATAATTCAAAAAAAGAGTTACTGAAAGCTTTATAAGTAACAAAATAACCCTAATTCTCAGAAATTAAAAACGTCGTACTCTTCGTGAATTCAAATTAAAAACGCAGTAAGAATCTCGAGTTTCGTTAGCGTATTAATTCTGAGCCAAGATCACAGGATTAAAGGGTGCTTCACAAAAGAGCCTTGGCGCATTGTAATTTCTTTTTGTTGAACTCGATCGCAATTAGATAGATCTCGATCCTTTTTGGGGTCCGATATTGAGATAAAGGCCTTGTAATAAAGGTTATGCGAGTACCATCGAAATATAAGTAAAGGTACTTATGTTCAATATGGTGAGGAGTTTGAAGATGTTCTATTATTGATAGTTTTTAACTGAACTTTCTGTTACGATTCAAGGATTGCAATTCAGTAGTACGTTTTAAGCAGTTTAATCTACTTAAGAAATATTCGTTAGTCTCGCTAAAACTTGGGAATGGATTGTCTGATTTACCTACCTGATTTAAGATATTATATGTCCTAGTATAAGGAAGGTTTAACATTGAAAAACAAAAAATAAGTTGCGGTTGATACGAAGTTCACAGATATTTAGTATATTTACGCATCCACGTTTATTTCAAATGCAACTTATTAAAATAAATAAATAAATAAATAAATATTATAGGACATTATTACACAAATCGACCTAGTCCCACAGTAAGCTCAATTAAGGCTTGTGTTGTGGGTACTAGGCGACGATAAATATAATATTTAATAAATACATATATAGATAGTAACACCCAGACCCAAGAACAAATAATTGAGTTCATCACACAAATATTTGCCCTGACCGGGGATCGAACCCGGGACCGTCGGCTCAGTAGGCAGTTACTTTACCACTGCGCCAACCGCGTCGTCGAAACTACAACTGACTTAATGTTTAACAAAAAAAATTAACTTTTATTAAACATAGCACAACATTACCCAATTCATCGTGATTGTAAAATGACTCAATGTTAAGAAACATGTTCACAAACGTGACGCGTCCATTCTTATGATCATTAAACTTCGATGTCTCAGTATGTCTAATTTAACAAAATGACATATCAGTTTTTACTTGGAAATGCGTGTAACGATCCCTACACTCCCACGCTTGAATACCTGTAACAACTAATAAAAAATAATACACACTTCTTTTATTTATGGTTAAACTCTTCCTAATAAGCAATTTAAATAAAATTGAAACCCTCCCTTTAACATTTTTAATCTCATTACTTCCCTAACCAAAAAGAGTTATTAAAATGTTTTATCCCTAAAGATTGTTTCCTATTTTAAACAAACTTATAAGTTATAACACGTTTTATTATAAGCAAAAAACCTCAACCTTAATTATCTTTCTATACAACAAAACCCCTCAAACCACAATAACATCGCTTCAAAAATAACACTGAATAAGACATCGCGAACAGTTAATTAGTTGTGCAAAGATTCCTCAAGCGTTCGCGGTAACATTGTTAACCAAACATTACCGACCATTTTACTTTGAGCCCCCATTCATTCGGCTAATTATATAGACTCATGAAGAGAAGGCTCATCAACATGAGGGGTCCTGTTTCATTGGTTTTCACAAATGACCGTGACTGGCCGGAAAGTATGGACACAAGTATAACAGTTGAATTTTCTCTGACATTGATTGTGTTTTTTTAGATTCTCAGACAATTGTGTTTTTGTAATGTGTTAAACGACCATAGCCTAAGATAATGTACTTCATAAAATAAAGCTTTTTTTGTATCCACGTAAAAAGTAATTCATTACATAATATTTAGACTATTTATACACATTTCATGGTTTCATATAACATTCAAGGGGAACAAACTAACACTAACATACATTTATATATTTGTATAACGTTACAAAGTATTAGAAAATAAACTATAATATAATACACGAATGTTCCCATTCCGGCAATTCCAAGATTGAATTACCATAAGATGACGTCACACATTATACATATAAGACCTCTCTAAGAAATTCTCATACATAAAAGGTAAGTAGAAAATCGTATATTTACGTGTATCTATGCACTTTACAGTTTGCCGCTGGACCGTTACTTCTATCTAGATTTACATGATTTCCTCAAGAACCTTATACTTAGCCGAGTTACGCTTGCGTATATCATTAATTTTCCACTTTTCTATTATCCTGGCTTGTATTTTCATAATTAATTTCATCAGCAACAGATAAAGTAGTAGAAATACAATTTTAAGTTAAGAAATAATAAGACTAGGTATTAATAATACGAAGAAAACACACAAATGAAAAGGATTAAAATTTAATAACTCGTAAATAACGAGATTCAGATTTAAAACCTCAATTTAAAAAAATTAAAACATCTTACGTATACTACATATAAGGTACTAAATTACCAAGACACATACACACAATATGAAAATACGTTTCTTAAATATTTACTAACTTAAAAATATCCAAAGCATTATGAATAGGTTATTTACATCCGACTCTTGAATACACCTACGCGTGTTAGAGTTAAGGTCCGGTACACACATTAAAATAATACTTTTACACTTTTTCCTCATTATTTAGAGTACTATTTGCATTATTTTAATAGTGGCTACTATTTGAATGTTGATGAAGTTTAAATTAGAATGGAGTTAAAAGTTATATGCGTAAAGTTTTAAAATAATCTTTTACGACCTTATAGTTACTCACATAATATATAAAGCTTATAGATATGCCACGCAGTTTAATGTTTTATTCTGATGTATACGTACCTTATATTACAGTAAATTTCCAAATCCATCAAGTAGCTCTTTCATGAAAGCGTAACGCTAGCTCTTCACTCTCGTCGAGGTTAGGCGAGGCGAGGTTTAGCGAGGTTAAGCAAGGCGAGACAACACGAGGTTGTATCCATCTTCACTCTCGCCTTTGTTCAGTTCTCTCTGTGTCGCGAGCATAATGGACGTGCTTGAAGTGACAATAGCCGCAACTCTATGCGTCTTTGCGTATATTAATTTTATTTATTTATTTTAGAATTTCCGACAGAGGATACAGATTCCATTCGTTACATCTAATCCAAGTACATGATCTTCTGCACATCTAATTATAGGAAATTACAGCGTTCAAAATGTTAATTACGATTACAATTCGTCAATTTATTAATTTAAATATTAGTTTAAAAAAAAATTAAAGAAATTTAATAAAATTAATTATATAGGTAAACCAAAAAAGTATTACAATTACAAATTTAAAATTACAATTATATTCGTCAAATTATAAAAAATATGATATAATAAAAATTTAATGAGTAATTAATTATATACAGAATTCAAATAATTATTATTAAAATTGCAAATTTTATTCAATTACAATTATATTAAAATTTATTAAAATTAATCACTACAATAAAAGTATTTTTTTAAAGTATATCACACTTTATAAAGTTAGTTAGCATTGGAGAAGAAGGCGATGGTGGATAACGAAATATTGATTGATAACGAAAAGTCTTGTGGCATACTGATTGACTGAACGCGAGAATGTGGACGCCGCATCTCGCCTCGTCTGCTCTCGCGCCTCGTGTCCTTTGACTCGCGCCCAAAAAACCGACTCCAGGCGGAGACCAGACGAGGCGAGACGAGGCACGGCGATGTGACGCGAGGGCTCCGACTACACTCTCGTGCTCGCGTTCCCTCGCCTAGCCTCGACGAGAGTGAAGAGCTAGCATAACAAACATAATATATCCTGTCAAACTTTCGCATTTATAGATAACTAGCGGTCCGCCCCGGCTTCGCCCGTGGTACATAATATTTACGTTTTCTCTCCATAAGAACCATCCTCGTACTTCAAGGAATATAATAAAAAAAGAAGTATCGAAATCGGTTCAGCCGTTCTCGAGTTATGCGCTTACCAACACATTTTGCGATTCATTTTTATATATAAGAAGAAGATATGAGTAGGATAACATATAACCTTATTATACCATACCCATTATTTAATAATTAAACGATCTATTAAATGAACCAAACCGATAGCATCACGTCTGCACAAGGCGATTCCGACAAAAACGCCATATTCATGTGACGTACATTGAATATCAATAAACTGTGTGATGACAAACGCATTCAAATTGTATCTTTTTTAAACACTCCACGCATGCCGAAGGACGAAATGCGTAACGTATGTCGTGATATCCTGTTATTCTGGGACCTTTGTTTAATATAATCTGTATGTATTTAATTCTTTCCTTTGTAACTAAACTCCTACGCAATGGCTTGACCGATTTTAAAATGATTGTGTTCATTCAGTAGGTCTGAAAATAGGTACAGGACGTTCTGGCCGATTTGCAGAGTCAGCTAGTAATTGATATTATTTATCGTTTATCTTCAATAAGTACTATGAGATAGTACATAGTTACACGTAGTTAGTTAGTTACTGTTACTCAAGCATCACTATATATACCTATAGTAATATGTCTTCTATTATAGCAAAAAATTGGTTGTCTGTAAAGTCGGTTTACTGACGATAGTTGAACGTGACAACGTCCGATTGTGCTTCTTTGTCGCTCGTTCCGCGCTCTCGCTTGCACTTCAAGCCTTACATGGAACGCCTCCGAGCGAGGTAACGCCGCATGAGTCATGTTTTTTCGTGCGTGCAGCCGGCCCTATCGATTTATAAGACGTTGTCACGTCAAAAAATTAAACTATTCTCTATAACGCTTGAGAAAAAACAAACACTATACATTTAACAAAGCTTGCTATCATTTCTATAGAAAAATAAGTCCACGCCAAATAAAAAGACATTGGACATCAAAATAATAACAACAAGCTAATAAATGACAAACGGGAAAATACATTTCTCGGTAATATTTCAGTGGATTAGTATAATTACATAAATATCTTCAATGAAAATAATTCCCTAATCGAATTTACTTCTCAATATAATACTTATTGTATTCCTAACACAGATATAAAATCTACCAATTTTTTACTTGATTACATTCGTTATCAGGTTTTTACAATAATTTACTAAGAACATTGTACAATCAAATACAATAAAATACTATATCATGTATTGTAAATCGTCTTATAAATCTTTTCAAATGATGATTCTCCAAATGCGTATAAAATTAGTCATTATCTTATAACACAGGTTTCAAAATGCCATTAGGTTTGCATGACTTGACTTTATATGTATTTTATTACTGTATAGTCATTTTAAAGTATTCATTCTAAAGATTTAAAGAACCCATACTTAAGCTTAAAATATAAGTAACCATATCAGTTTTCCTGTTAATTTTCACACCTTATACATTACTTGAGGCCAAAACATGCGAAATAATACCTACCTACTCATTTATCTGTGCTCCGCTTTAAAAATTATATAATTAACCAAGGTAGGTACCCATTCTACGACAAGCGTATGGAAATTATTCCTTTTCCAAACGTTTCATTTAACGTCCAAAAACCTTCCAATTTTCGAAAGCACGTATCAAAACTCGTTGAAATCCGACTATCTAGTTTGGATTAGTCATACTTATTACGTGCATGCAATCCAGATTCAAGTCTGTTTCCACACCGATGCTGTAACAAATAATTGGCCAACTCGATCGATGCAATATAAACTTAATACGAGACGAACAGCGCCATTTAAGGACCTACTAAAGTCTCTATAAAGTAGGTTTATTGCTAATCGTGACGCATTCTCAGAGATGTGTAAAGTCAAAATTTGCATACACATTACGTAGTACGTCAGATGTTCTGCCACCTGTAGTTTAAACTCAGATTTAATTAAATAGCTCATCTATACGACGAACTACGAAAATTTCAAAACAAGTTTCTTTAGTAAATGAAAAGAGTTTTTCAAAGATATGACTGACCGGTTGGCTTGGTTGGTAGTGGCCCTGCCTTCCAAGTCAGAGGTCGTGGGTTCGATTCCCACCCGGGGCAAATATTTGTGTGATGAACACATAATATGTTTGCTCTGTGTCTGGGTGTTAATTATCTATATATGTATTTATTTAAAATTATATATGTATGTTTATCAGCCATCTGGTTTCCATAACACAAGCGAAAGCTTAGTATGGGATCAGATCGTGCCGTGTGTGAAAATTGTCCTGAAATATTTATAAAAATATTCATAAAGCGTAGAACAAATCAAGAATAGTATTTATCTAAACAACATAAGACTCAGCTTAACCATTACATAAACTAAAGACTATATTTATCCAATTTCATGTCCACCGTGTTCCAAACTACAGAACCTAACCACGTATTCGACAGGACAATAGCCAATACAAACTTGTATCTATTACTTCACAAGTTACAAGTCTAGACAAACAGGAATGAGAACAGTCTGTTGGAAAGCGCCTTAAAAGGCAAAGCAATTGATGTTGAAAGTAGAAACGTCTTATTTAATATAGACCAGTTATCAGGCGTCGGTGAAACATTAAGTACAAATACGTTTAAACTTTTTTAATATATCTTTTAAACACGATAGTATAAAGTAGAAGTTTCTTTAGATTTTTTCCTACAATTTAGATATTGTTATTATTGCTCAGAAGCTACAAAGTTTTCGAGAATGCTACATGCTTAAAATCCTGAACACTTTTTGTAATTTCTATCACTATACTGCGTTTTAACTTTTAACCATCTTTTTTCTATTTCTCTATAGAATTTTATAAAATAAAATTTCTATACAATAAAAGGAGGGGTACTTCCTGCCTCTACTATTTAATAATAATTGCTATGATCTTGCCTTTGTTCATAAGTTTAAACCACAAGGTTTTAACACACCTGTGGGCAAAAAATCAAAGCACGTTTATCTAAATTACTATATTATTTGCATTCAGTATTGATATCTTTCGACGTATCGAACTACAAAGAACCAAATACTAAACAAAATTTGCTTTAGGCATTTGAAATGTAAATGAGTCGTCTTCGACCTTCGTAACTTCAAATAACTACAAATACTTCATAATTTATAAGTCGACGGAAAAAAACGTAGTGATAATTATTGTAGCCGGCTTTCCTTTGAAACACCATAAGTTTTATTTTACTATGGTTCAAAAAGGTCAACCTTGTGAAATTTTTTGCACAGAAAGCAAAACTTCGTGCCCAAAATAATCATAAATTTTCAAATTCTAAATTGAATTAATTTCAACAAAACTGACTATGAATAAAAAGTACTAACCAAAGAAATAAAATATAGACTATCAATCAAAACTACAATCCATCCGATGCCCAAAGAAAAACTATCTTGAAAACGATAAATTAAAAACGTAATAATCAGAACAGATTAATTTTCCATTTAATTACTTCGCCTGCTCATTCATTGGCGCTATAACAATAATTGATTCATTCAACACGCATCTCAAACGTCAATTAAAATTAAATTCAATACTAATTTATTAAACAATTCTATTTTTTTCCCAACAATTATACAATATTAATATGCAAAACATTCACAAATCCTCTCTTCCATTCGAATTTAATAGCCAACTAAAGTTATGTATAAAGTAAGCGCCTCAGAGCATAAAAAACCGAGTCACGCTCTGAAGAACAGAACATCGCCTTATGAAAAACGAATTCCTCTCTAGAATTAACGTTTTTGCAAGCGTTTATATCTTTATACCATTGTCGAGACAACTCTTTATATAGACTAGTTGTTTTTTAATGCATTCTGACAACATTTTTCAATGGTCCGCATCATTATGCTGCCAGGTGTATGCCCAACGGAAACAGCTGAATGAAGATTGTAAAATTTATTAATTACAAACGTGCTAGTTTTTAGAACCTGTATTTTTACCTAGGGTTGAATTCATTCACGCTTATGGCTCTCAAAGATGCGCGGGAGTGTTTATAATGGTGGAATTATGGGATGAAAAACAAACTTGAAGTTCAAGTCAAACAAATTGAACGATCGCTTTGAAAACTTCGATAAGGACTATATTCACAAGCACAAAATATATAATATACCTGCTATATTTTTACGTACCAACATTACCAACCAAATCGCTCCAAAAAACACACGAACAAAAACAAAATAAATTAAAAGTTTAACACGATAAATCTACGTAAAAAGGCCAAAAGAGAATTACCTTAAAAGGGTTAGTAAGACCTTATACACAAAAACCAGCGGTGCAAACCACACTGTTGATTGAGAAAGACTGGCGACCGGTTTGCGTGGGCCACCCCTCCCCCCGCGGGGTGTAGCCGCCAGGGCGTCGGAGGGGAAAGATAACACGCTCGGAAGGACCCTGTAATGGTCGAAATGGCTCCCTTGGCAGGTGCGTATACCTGCGACGAAATAAAGATACCTGCGGTCCGGATTTCATGTTATTTTCGAATGGTCAGTGGAATTTTCTGGAACGTTACACGAATTTGATGTTAACGAAATTGTTAAATTATAATAAATCGAAGAAAATGTTTTGATATTGTAGGTATTTTATTCATAAGAAAGTTAAGCTTATCGGTGCCTAATTACGAGAATTATTAATTCGCAAAAAGTTTTGCAAACTTATGAATTATATGAAATGGTTCATTAATAACTTTTCTGCTAATTAAATCTTTGCTAATTTGTCTCACAAAGAAATTCGATCATTATCTAATAAAAGAACTTCGTAACTTTCAGCAACGTTAATGATAACATTTGTAATTTCTTTCGTTACACAAATTCTTACTCCAAAATGTCTCACATTCCGCCTACGAAGCCTTACATCGTCACAAGTCATTAGACGAGGTAAACGCCAGAATTACCCCACAAAAGGGCTCATTTACATTAAGGAGTAAATAAAATTTAAATTCAAGAGATTTTTGCCTTGGAGACCTGTGTAATTTGACATTAGATTGCTTAAATTAACATTCTGAGTATGAGCTCGTTTCAATTTGGATTGCTTTCTATAGATTTTTTTTTATTTTTAGCTAAACAAACGAGGTTTTATTTAGATTCTTTAAATTATAATACGAGAAAGTAAATGATATCACCCGTTATTATGTTATAGCTTAGGAAAAAGCCTAAAGCCTAAAATAGATAGATAATAATTAACGCAAATAAACAATACCTAATACTAATAAAGGATTCCAATGTTATAATAACTAAACCAATATCCATATTAACAATGGTTAATACTGCTAAAAATATACGATTCGAAGCAAACATAAAATGCGTGTTGCACAGTCTAGTCAGTCAACATTATCCTAAAATTCAAGGAGAACGAGTTTGGAGACAAAATTTTAATGACCCTATTAACATATATTTTAAAATAAATGTATATCGCGATTTTGCAACATTGCATATATTTCTACGAATCTGTAATAACTTTAGACCTCGAATAAAAGGAGAAACTTCGTTGCAATTAAGAAATCTTCAAAATTATGTCCAACACACACATTGTGCAAACTTTGAAAAAGTCATAAGCTTCGAATAAAGATGTTATTATTATTAATATTAATACAAAACATCGATCTTTTGTAACGAAAGTGTCCTTAAATAATATTTTCCCCAAAAAATTACTTTTAAGTATTTGAAAGAAAAGCGTATTAAAGAAGCATAAAACAAAGACTTCTTAGAAAATATACACGCTTCTAAATCAGTATATGACGTAAAAATTTAAATTAAAAATACCAAGAAGGAACGCAACATTGTTACAACTTACAAGCAAACAAATATTATTACATGTCAATAATCCTTTGTGCGTTAAAAATCACAATACAATCTTCCATTTTATGGCCACTCGAGGCTCTGAAGGGAGGCTTTGATTGTGCTCTTTTGTTCGCAACTTACAATTTAACCAAGACACTTCAAGTGGGTTTCTTTAAATAATGGAAGACAATGGGGCGTTAAAGCAGGTAGTTGCGAAGGCTCTTAAAAAGGATATATTGACTTCCTCGAGAAATGTACAATTTAAGTTTCATTGTACCTACGCGTACGTTTCGTCGCGAGGACGGTAACTCTTGGTCAATATGAATTTTAATTATTTTCCCGATGTCCGAAAACGTTCTGTAAAATTGTTCAATGTTTAATACTGATAAAATGTAATTTGTATGTGGATGTTGATCGAATTGCGAATCTTGTATTTCGATATTCATATTGCAATATACCTATATTGTAAAACCGAAGTATTTTTTGTTAATTTTAATATGATAAGTTTCGTTACTAATAATTGACTCCAATTAAAATTTAAAGTTATGACAGCACTCACTTTTAACATCGTGATATTTGTAATTAAATTTTACTAGATTTCGTCAATTTTTCAAGAAATTAGTATCGTTTTGAATTAATAAATACACACAATATGTTATATGTATACATATTATATGTATAATTATTAAAATATTCACAATATGTTGTCACTCAGTATTTATATTAGGAAATTCAAATAAATTTATATGAAGATTGCAAAATTCAAAAAATATAATATGCTTGACCTCATTAAGATTTTTCCAAGAAAAAATATTTCAATATTTCGAAAAAGTTTTTCAATTCATGTAATGTTTTACATTAATTAACGAATTTAACATTCTAAGTTCTTACATCTTCAAATACCATGAGTTAAGCTTGGTAATCTTAGTACATACCTATTAAATAAATAAATGGTAGAAAAAATACAACTGTTTGTTTTTAATTTAACCCTTATTAAAACGCTGGGAGCTATACTTCCCACGTCTCAGATTGAAGTAAATCGTGTTTTATTTTTATATGCTTAAACCTAATGCTGTGTAATATTTATCTACGCAATCTTAACATTTCAGAGAACATTTTTTCATGGAAATAAAGGATATAGTAGATAATAAAAGTCCACATTAATTTCATGTAAGTAAATCAAATTTAACGCACTTTTAACAAAAAACACCCCACTAATTATTTCCAAAATTTAAATCTACACAGACTAGTTAGTCACGGTACGATTTTATAGGTTTATATTATAGCAATTTCGATAATGTTACAAATAAATGGTAGGGGTCAATTTGGACCTTATGTCATAGAGAATAAAGGTCACGATTACATCCTCCACCGTGCGAACGACCGTTGATTCAGCCGCAGATACCAATGTACCCGTCCACAGATCGTGATCATACTTCTAATGCAGTATAACAAACGTGGTAACCATTTTTTATGAAGTTTGCGGACTATTTCAAGCTGTCTATCAGCTTTTAGCAGAATTTTTTTATACTATAGCATTGTAGGTTAAGAATGTCAGAAAAAATTGCATCACTTAAAGAAATGTTAACTTAAAAAAATATATATAGTTTAAACCCATTTTTCTTATTTATTATTTCAGTAATAATCATAATGCCGTATCTTCAATAAATGTTTAAGCGCTGCGTTTAATATTGAATACATATATGAATAAAAAGTTGATTATTTGTATTCGTAAATTATTTGTAGACTTGTATATTATTACTTACATACAGTAAATTCATAATAAAGGCCAAAAATGTACTTATATTTATGTAGCGTGGCCATGAAAAATAATTTTACTAAATATAATCTTGTATCTATAGAAACTAATCCAACCAACAAATAAATGCTTATCATTTTATAAATTTAAATATAAGATAGGTACACAACAAAACGAAAATTAACGCGATTTTAGCACTCGCTAAAAGCCACTCACCCCACATTACAATGAAGTTATTTTTAATAAAAATTTTCCTATCCAAAGCAATTAAATATCAAAGGTATGTAAATGAGAAAGAATAAAGCAATTTGAATTGAATTTCGTTACAATGCACAGTTTTCACATGTTGGTTCACGGTCCGTGGCTATGTAAATGGAGTGTACGAGCTAATTCCTCACGAAAATACTGTTAATACAAGAACATTGACATTAGACAATGGACTGAAGGTTGTTTCTCAAGTTTTCCACGGTATACGTGTTTTGTTAATGTGACCTAGAGTTTGTAGACAAAACAGAGACGAATATAATATGAGTCAATCTAAAAGTATAAAAATAGTATTCGTCCAAACACCTCAATTTGGATAGTTTCTACGTATAAAATTGTAACTCCTGTAGATAACACTTAAAAAGTGTACCTTGTATTCTATTATATGAGCATCAAATTTAAAATCATTATGCTTTCTATAGGTACATACAATATATTGTTGTAAAATTATTCCCCGAACTGTTGAATGAATCAAAAAATAAAATTTGAGTATTATAATTTGTAAAAAAATACTAACCGCATTTAGCACAGTTATACTATATTTCTTAATATTATGTTTCTAAACTACGAAAACAAATAGACAAAATTTTTAAACCGCACTTTCCCATTTTACCTTCATAAAAACATTTTAAAACGTCCCAAGTTACCAAAACTGATGGACACTACAGCGAGTCGGACTCCAGACATTCTTTCGGTTTCACACGGACACCCACACACGTTCACGGTCACTGAGTATGTAAATACACACACAAACTTACGAATATACGAACAATAGCGTAACGGGACGTTTCCTTCTCGAGAAATTTAGATAATCACAAGCTTGACGGATAATGATTAGAATATTTAATGTTTTTCATATCTCGCTTTTGTTGATTCATTTTTGTGGAAAAACAAAAAATAAGAAGCCATTTTGTTTTGTTTACTTACCGTGCTATCTTCGCATAAGTTAAAACTTTTTATTACTAATAATTAGTTACACTAGTTTGCTATTTATTTAAATGAAGGCACTTTTCACTCAACATCTCAAGTTATCTACTTATATTACAAAATTATATGATCTACTCGACTTTGGCACAGTATCTAAGCAAAACTATTGTACAAATTTATAAAGAATAGAAAAAATTCGATCACGAGGCGGGACTCGAGTGGCTGAGTTGGTCAGGCATCCGCCCAGGAATGGCGCGAAAGGATGCGGGTTCGAGTCCCGCCTCGTGATCGTTTTTTTCTATTCTTTATAAATTTATATTTATAAATGCATAAAACCAAAATATCAATTTCAAAACTATTGTATATTTGTATGTACATTTCAGTTGTGGTCATTCTTTTAAATTTAACAAAAATCAAAATTAGATCTTAGTTATTCTAATTGCTTTAAAGACTCCGCAAATACGCGTTACATGCAATGATAAACTGCAATAAAAATTATCAAATTATTCAAATTAAACTCAGGTTTTAACTCATACAAACTTAGTTATCTTCTCCTTCGTCTGCAACACTGTGTTCGATATTACGATGAAAATATACGAGTATTAAAATATGTATGATACATAACAGACTAATAAGGTTTTAAAATATTTAATGAGCTATTTGACTTCATTAAAAACTTTATAGGATTACTAATAGATCTATCAGTCTAGTTAATCTTTTGCTTCGAGTTATTTAATACCTACATTACATTTTCTTAAAATTAACTTAAGTTACTTGACTTATAAACTTAGTATAAGATGGCATAAGTTATAAAATAGACTTCCAAAAATGCAAAAATGCGTATTAAACAAAGATCTATGTTCATCGCTATAGGTACCATGGAACTGTTACATATGTATATTTATTCATTTACATATAATTGACGTGATCGTATATCTCGGAATAATTTGCTATATTTTCCTTATAACATCCATATTATACATAGTAGGTACTAGTAGCGCCACTTAAAACCACTCGTTTTCTACGAACACAAACTTATATTATAATAAAAAAATCGATCAATTTAAAATAATTTATAATAATTTATTTATTTATTTATAAAATATTTGATATAAAATTATCTAGAAATTATTATAAAAAAAATACGGAAGCCTATGGAAAGGCGTCTCCTGATACATCCCGGCCCGTATAAACGACATCAACGCGCGCATTGATAAACCTTTGAAACCCCACAACATAGCCGTAGTAGTATGAAAGTTTATCAATTAGACAAAAACTGGATAGTTTTTTATGGAAAATAACATTGTTAATAGTTAATATTAATGAAATATATCAACAAATTTATCCTACATAAAATAGGAAACGTATGAAAAATCCCTTGTTCTTATTTATAATATTACCTACTTGCGGAAAAATGTATGACGAAAGAAAAACGAAATGTCGAAGCTTATCAAAAGTATTGTACCTACGAAATTTTTATTTCGTAAGATAAAATATTAATATAACAAGTGACATTTAAGGCATTTCTTGTTAAAAAATTGTTTTGATTTCAAATAAGTTACATAAAGTGAGAAATATCATGACATATATCGTAATTTTTTTGACAACACTCCTAAAAAAACGAATAAATTATTTATGGGCTTAATATTGAAATTTATGGATGAGGAACACACCTTCGCTTCGATCTTAAAAACTATTAATACCTATATTCCGCAATTGTGTACACTGTACATGCGAAAATCTATAGGCAAGATATTCTTAAACCCTACTTTAGACATTAAAAAATCCCTATATAGTGTATATTCGACTTTACCCTGCCTTAGCACATACAAGAATCCTTGTATAAATGTTATAGAATTATAGTGTATATTCCACTTTACCAGCACGATCTAAATCCAGAACATTCCACAAAAACTCCACCCAACGGAAGCGACGCCGAGTGTAAAAGCTAGTAATTAATAAGTGATATCTGCTCAGTGGGTACAGCCTCAAGTTTCACAACTTATTCATTAAAGTGTCGACCGGAATTCATTTCCAACTTTCTAATATCGCCGGCCGACAACCTATCAAATGTCTTAGCTTGTGTTACAATCGCTCAGCCGGACTTTTCCATCGCTCTTACTGACGCGAGGTAAATGACAGCATCATACATACATAGTACATACGCTAATACATACATACATAGTATATACATATAGTACATACTTTACACATCCGACTAATGAATACACCTATGAGTATGAGATCGATTACTCAAAATTCGTTAAGGATATGCGAACTTTAGTATACAGCCTTTCCAATCGCTTAATAAACTTTAAATCTAAGGTCCATACGGTATTCCGACTCCTTAACATAACGTCTTTAACATTATTAATTACT
Source organism: Colias philodice (assembly GCF_061535455.1). Lineage (NCBI taxonomy): Eukaryota > Metazoa > Arthropoda > Insecta > Lepidoptera > Pieridae > Colias > Colias philodice. Next base: position 978,141 of record NC_143091.1, on the reverse strand, counting down.
TGCAAATTAACTTTAACCGAGATGAAGTTATAACCTTAATGAGATGTACATCATTAGTGTTGCGAACTCATTAGAGAAATATCATTCAATTAGTGCCTTACATTCAAGTCAAGCCAGTTTCTTTTCATCTGAATATAGCTTATAACCCCTAACCAAGTATACAAAATGAGTGAAATTGTATGCATCTAAATTACAAAATTATACACTTACTGTAGTACCTATATGTTATTTGTAAGAAAATCTGGATATTTCTGTACAATCTACGGGTCCAAGGAATTAAATATCAATTTTATTTTATTTTATTTAATATTATTTTATATTTTACCGAACTATGAAGTTGTTTTTACGTCATCTGACATTCAATAAGGAAGTGACAGATACCGAACTGAGCAACCCAAATTGAAACCGAATGACACGCACCTTTTACGGCTTATATTTTGACGTTGCCTAGAAAATGACCTTCAGACTATTGCTTTTTATGTTGCAACTATACACGAAATACCACCTGTCAAGTGTGCGCGCATAGAATGAGGTCTAACAGATAAAAAATTGACATAATACGCCACCTGGGGCCTTAGACAAAGTAACAATTAAAAAACGAAAACGAAGTTAGAAAAGGCAAAAATGTATGGGATTGACATACGCCGCGTTAGATCACGTGGTCTATCTAATGTCAATCCCATACATTTTTCCTTTTCTAACTTCGTTATCGTTTTTTAATTGTTACTTTGTCTAAGGCCCCTGGACAATCTAGTCAATAGTCTAGTCACTAGTGAATAGCGATGAAAAGAAAGTTTGAATTTGCCTCAAATCAATAGTTCCATTAAAATTGACAATACGCTCTATTATGTATCGAAAAAGGTTTTTGAACGAAGCAGGTGTTGTGCGAACAAAGGCTTTATTCAGCGGCTAAATCTAAGTGCGTGCGTCATACGTAGCAAAGATTTTGGCGGGTTCACAGCGGTCAAGGACACCCGTGGGCAGTCAAACCTGCGAACCCGGATACTGTATAGCCTTAATAACCACATACAATGCAACAAAGGCTAACTAGCTATCTATAAAACGATCTTGAGCAAATTTTATCTTAGTTTTTCCTTGGAAATTTAATCGACCGACTGATTATTTTTTTGCGTACTTAGATACTAATTTAATAACAAAAATACAATGTGTTAAAATTTTTTTCGGATGATGATAAATTTTCCCGCCAATGTGTTAATAAAATTTCTAAAGTAAATTATCAGAGAGTGACACTTGAGATGTGCGCTCATTGATATAATGATGTTGTAACGATTAAAAAATAGGAGGGTACTTGAATATTTATTCAATTTAACGAAATAACAGGGTAATGAGGGCTTGGTAAGTAAAATTTTTTTGCTACTGAATAGCTTATTATGATTTTAATGTATATTAAAAGAAAATATTTACGGCCTTATTATTAAATATTTCAAAATTCTTATTATAAATATTGAAATTAAATTATGATCTGGTTATGGAACTTCAATTAAAGTAACTATATCAATAGCAATTAAAATAAGACATTATATTAAATGAAATATAAAAGATAGCTTACCACAAGGAGGCTGTATCCGACGTTCAACGCTCGGAAAACTTGTAAGATGCCGCACGATTATTTTAACATGGCGGGTACACGATACCGGTCACCCGAACTAAATGTGGCGAAATGAAAACCAAAAACGCGAGTAACACGAAATTGGCCCTATACACGCGAGGGAAATAATATGTTTGCGTTGTAAAATTCGTAGTTACTGCGCTTTTGGTAGTGCCGTGGCGCTCGAGCCGCGCGCAGGTGAGTGAGCGCGCGGCATTGCGCGGGCGGCGACGGGCGCAGACTGCCCGCGTCGCTCCCTCCACCCCGCCCGCGCACCGACCCCGCCCCACCAACACGTCACAATCCTCGATGACCACAGACAAACCATCCCAACGATTCGAAATTCAAATTTTAATTGCTCATACGACGGTTACGTTTAAGCAAAACATGGCCGAAATTCCATGATGGCGGCGGTGGCACCGATTCGCGAACCTTCCAAATGTGAATCGTACATTTGATAATACGTCCTCCCAATTCAGGAGATATCGCGGTACTGAAATAACCGGTTATCGTAATATTGGCTTGACGGTTTATTCAAATAGTCGAACCGTTGGCTTATTTAAGTGTAATTACTTATGAATATGGAGTGGTTACACTGGTTTGAGATGGAATGAGCCGGCTTTTGGTATTAGTCCGTCGCTCCGAATTTGATGTCGACAAACGAATTATTTACATTCAATAGCCATGTAATTTTAAATTAATAGGTAGTAGGTATAATAAATACGGCATCTACGGCATGGCACTTATTTGGTCTTTTTGGTTCTTTTTTTTTTTCATTTATAACAAGCAAATGCGTGTGAGTAGCATTTTCGCTTTGAAAAGTTTGTATCTTTATATTGTTCTCTTCCTTATTGTCGCCTTCACTTGCATGTTATGTTTGTATAAAGTGGCATTATGAACCAGATAACTTTGAGATAAATAGAAGGAAGACTATATTATGGCATTTTTCTAAAATCAAGGGAAACCCTCTTCCCTGAATTGTGTATAAACTTCCAGCCTTCTCTATACACGTAGGTATAATAATAATTCTTAATGTAAATAATTTTAAACCCTCTGGCCACTTTAATTCATAAACCTAGTTTTTTTTTAAACTTTTCATTATTTTCCCCAAGATTTTTGATCGCTAAAACAAAATACATTAAAATTTATTCAACTCTTCATGAAAATGAAAATAATTAGTAGGTAGCATAATATAGTAACATCTATAATAGAAATATGAATTGCATATTGTTATGATATTATTTCATAGATTATTATTTTTGTGAGAGATTTCTGCTCAATAATTTTTTTAGTCATATACCGTTATGATATCTATTGTAATAAAACAATAATTTTTACTATAATAATTTGTTTTATATAAATTCCCACTTTTATTTCAAAGAAATATGATATGAAACCGCAGTAATGATAAAAATCCACACCGATTCGTCAAGATGAATAAGTCAGTGACAAGACAGTCCCATTGGAAATTTTTAAATTATATACCTACCCTTACATTGTACTCTGATGAATATAATTATGTTCTTTCACATATTATTATAAATGAATGCTTTAAGTTGTGATGATTGATTGAAAATAATCAACTAAAGTGCATTTCACCAGACATAATTACCTACACTCTGTCGAAACCTAATTTTTTAATGATATCAACTTTTTTAAGATTTTTTTACCAGCCAGCATCAAAGAATGTAATACATATATGGCATTCCATTCACAATTTAAAATGATGTTGAGAATATAACAATCAATTTGTTATTTTATTTTGTAATCTTCTTCTTATATATAAAAATGAATGGCAAAATGTGTTGGTAAGCGCATAACTCGAGAACGGCTGAACCGATTTCGATAATTCTTTTTTTATTATATTCCTTGAAGTACGAGGATGGTTTTTATGTAGAGAAAACGTAAATATGTACCACGGGCGAAGCCGGGGCGGACCGCTAGTATGTTATAATTACGTGACATGGGTACCAAGAATTAATGCAATTTTTAGTGTTCTTTAAACTACATGCATCAGTTGAATAAATTCAAACGTAGACTTAAGTAGTTTATAGAACTTATCCAAGACAGTTCAAAACCACGTATAGAGCTAAAAAATATAGCGGAATTAAAAAGAATTTATACATCTCTGGTCGACCAAGTAACAGGATACCATACGGAGACACAATAACATGTATTCGACCGCACCGCTAATGTGCGGTCTACATTTTTTGTTCTACACTTATTTAACGAGACCCGGGAGAAAGGTACTTGATTGATTCACTGGTATTTTTTCATTTACGAATTGTTTTGGAACGTGAGAAGTACAGTTGAGTATTGAGGTTTCTTCTTGATATGGTGGACGTCATGGGGTTTATAACATAACTAATGCTCCGCGGTTTTACCCGCAGTGCTCCGCTCCTGTTGGTCTTAGCGAGATGATAGGTACTTATATAGCCTTCCTCGATGAATGGGCAGTTCCCGAGATTAGCGCGTTCAAACAAATAAACAAACTCTTCAACTATAATGTTTAATATTAATTGACAAAAAAATCCAATTCAGCCCAAAAATAAGGAAAAGCTTTTAAAAATATAATTACTTACTCTAAATAAGGACTTTAATTATAAATAAAGTAAACAGTAAACATAATATTGCAAAATGGTTTTTGCAATATGTTTACTTTATTTATAATCCCTGAGAAAAATCCCTGAGACTTATACCGTCTAGACCCTCAGGGGAATCCTGAAATTACTAAAACATTAAAGCATACAAAGTATGCAGTCACCTTTACTTAACACAAGACAAACCGTTAAGCTGAGATCAACCGACAATCATGATTTGCGCATTTTGTATGCATACTTACTATACGCATGTGATCCATCAAGAGATATTCTATGTACCATGATATAAATTTTAAACTTCTTATATACTCGCTTATGAGCCTGGAAATAATTTTTACAATAATGTTACGCTATGTTTCCTGATAGAAAAAAGTCGGTTTTATAATAATAATTTGTTGCATCTTCTCGGTATAATGTAAATTGTGTTACTGCCACATTAAGACAAATTAAAGTATATTTCACTGGTTCTCTTGATACCTAATAGGCGGGTCCACACAGAGCGAGCAGCCTCGTGAAGCATTTGCGCAGCAAGTTCGATCTATGTGGACGTGGCTTAGCCGAAGAAAATGCCATGCCCATTCCATTTTCCTCAGCTGAGCCACGTCCACATCACGTCCTAAAAAGTTGTTCTCTATATCTTCGCACACACTACTCCAGTGCCTTACATATAACCGTAACCGTATCCCTTTATATAAAATATCTATCAAACTTTCTAACACAATAGAGGGCGGCGTAGTCGTGACTCAGGCCCTCCCCAGCTGACTCATACAGCCTTATTATATAGCAGTATAAGCCTCTGCAACAAATACATTGAAATCTCGCTTCAAGTTCAATCAAATCATTAATTTATTATCAACATTGTAATAACCAAGTAACGACAGTCTTCTTAAGGGTTCAGGCTGTTCAGAGAAATGCTACAAGATTCTAGATTCTCTATGTAATAATTAACTTTTTGTAATTATTGTCTTTTAGGAATTAAGGGCTGATTTTTCAATCCTTGGTTAAAAAAGTAAACTTGGTTATTCGTCGAATAATGTATAAAACTACCATTTTAAAAACGTATTCTAATTGCCCGTATTTGAAAGTTTACGTGACATTTTAATATTATCGTGTAATAATTTATTCGACGGATAAGTTTTAACCAGGCATGAAAAATTGGCCCTAATTGTATCAGTTAAATGGTTATGAAATAACTACTAAAAACTACGGGAAAATGCGTCACTTTTAAAATTTCAAAGCACATCAGTAATTTAGGTACAAGAAAGTATGAAATGTTTCGGTAAACATTTCATACTTTTCCAGTTCATAATCTTATATATAAAATTCTCGTGTCACAATGTTAGTCTGCATACTCCTCCGAAACGGGTGGACCGATTCTCATGAAATTTTCTGTGCATATCGGGTAAGTCTGAGAATCGGCCAACATCTATTTTTCATATGTACCACGGGCGAAGCCGGGGCGGACCGCTAGTTTGCTATAAAATTTTTACTTAGTCGGTAACTACTATATGACTAATAATATAACTACACTTTACCTCTAACGTGACATTACAATACCGTTACATAATAATTACTATAATCAACCACAAGTTGAAGTTGTTTACCTTTGTAGGAGTTGCATCACCTAACAGCCTACAAAGATGAGCTCGTAGCTCGTAGTAGAAAAATCCTCGAGCTTCCTTATGTAAAGAAAATCTGCAGTCGCCATAATAGGAGGTGATGTTATCTATGGAGTGTTAAGAGATGGACTTTTTCCTTTTATTACATATAAGAAAAATATGCACATTCAGCATCAATTGCAGCCAAATTTCAAATATCAGCACCTGTCGTATTTTAGACCGAAATTTTATTTGACCTAGACTGACATTTATCTATTGTAACGGCACTTACTCCCACTTAAAAGAGACAATAGAAGCAGTTAAACTAAACCTGTAGCTATTCATAAGGCGGGTATCCACATAGCGAGCATCCTCGCGAAGCAATTGTAACACGAAGCAGCTTGTTCAGTGTGGACGTGGCTCGGCCGAGAAAAGCGCGTGTGTCCTGTCCTCGTCCAAGCCACGTCCACACTGCCAGTTTACGGCCAGTGTGGACGTAGCTGTTTCGGGCATTTCTTCTCGAGGCTGCTCGCTCTGTATGGACTTGTTTATAGTCTCATAATACACAATATCTATCAAACTTTCTAGCACAATACAGGGCGTCCGCGTCGCTGTCGTGACTCTGGCCCTCCCTAACTGAGTCATGCGACCTTATTGCATCGCGGATGTCGCATAAGAATTTTCCAGATCTTTATTCGTCATTTACTCAGAAATATATTATATGAATGGTAATGAGATACTCGTATAAAGATTATTTAATTTGCCACAACCGTTATCTTTATCCTGTACTTGTGACGTTTCTGTGAGTTAAACGTAGTGTTTTTCTGTTTGTTCTGGATTCTTGTTCAATCTACAATATACATTATTGTAGATATTTCTCGTGTTAAGTTAAAGTGTGTTTTATGCACATGCGTTTTTTTTTAAAGAAAACACCCTTATACTGGAGCCGCCCGGGACGGGTAGCATGTTTTATATAATTCTAATCAAAAACCTAACAAAAATGATGTATGCTAATTTGCTTTCAATGGATACGAAATTAAATTAACTTCTGTTCTTTTTAACACGTTCACTGCGCCATCATTATCAAAGAACTTTCAGCTGGTGCTTTGGAGACCTAAAAGATCTCGAAACTTACCAACCCATTGGTGCGTTTGAGACCTAATCAGTCTCCTAAAGATACAGTTTTGAAAATAATTTATATCTTCCAGAAAACAATGACATATACTTTGAAGTTTTTGTGAATGAAAGATAGTCTATTGTTTTATATTTTGCTAGGTTCGCACGCATTGATGACATTTGAATAAACTACAAATACCAAAAAAAAATTAGATATCGATTGTATCTCGTACCGCAACCGAAGATAGTTCAATATGTGTAGTAAGTAGTGATGGGAATGTCAGTTGTCGATTGAAATAGTTTTATTAATTATGAAAGTGTTTTTCATTAAAACATGGTAAGCACATTGATTGCTTGCATTGCGCGCATATGGTAACAATTCGTTTTCCGAACATTTTCCAAAATTTTTATTATACTGGACGATGCAGCAGTATAATCCGGCTTTGATTTTTTGTTCTTCTCCGTAGATACTGCTTTCCGAATCGGTGGTAAATGTTAAAAATATGTGATGACGTTTCAAAAGTGCTTGTAGAAGGAGTCTAATTGAATAAATAAATGTTTGAGTTTGAGTTTGTTAGAAATCTCACCAAAATAAATAGATTTTTTACACTTTTTTCTTTTAAAAGAACTCATTGTTTATAAAAAATTATCAACACCTAGATACGCGAGTATTATTTCCAAAACGTGCGAGCTCCCACATCGATGCTAGGACAACACTAAACCGAATCACGCAGCGCCCGCGCCGCCTACCCTCCCTCTCTTGCGTCTACGAGGCCTACGATTCCACGAGTACCGACATATCTCCTAACGCAAGGAATGAATATAATTGCAGTACTGTGCGTTAGGGACCTAATCCATCTCTAATTTATTTTTTAATGTTATTGAACTCAGCTTTAAGTAGGAAGCAAATATGTACTCATACTTAAAGAACTTTACAAGTTAGATCCTCCCGCAAGGAGTGAAAAAACACGATTATATTCAACGCACAAAACAAAAGTCCTGCAAGGGATCTGATAGATCTCGTAATGCAGCGAACGTGTTAAACATTATACTTACAAGTCGTTGGGAATAATTTAATCTAAATTATGTATCTACTACTTTTCTCGACGTTTTTTCTACCGTTCAAAATTCTTTAACCAATTTAACCGCAGCAACCCACTATAACTAATATAATTATATCAAAACAATTTTCGTCTAACACAAAATTATAAATTAGACACACCGTTACACTATAAATTATTATAAGGGTCATAATGGCGTGTGCTGAATCGTGAACTTGTTCCATCTCTCTTGCAGTATCGAGATGAGTTACAAGCGGTTATTAACCTTAGGTCATATTGTACATGACTAAGCTTAAGGTTGCGATGGCCGAGTCTAGACGGATTCGTTATGCAAAACTTTGGTATTTCAACTATTTCCCTGTTGTTCACTTAAATGTATTCCGTCTATTTTATACATTGTTGGTTGGGAATTGAATACATTTGAATTTTGGCAGCGATCAGTTATGAATGTGTGGTTTTCTGTCTTTGAGGTATTGAATATTATAGAATAATATAGAATTGAAACAACTTTTTATCGTTTTATTAGTTTTAACTATATTGACCATTTCGCCTAAGTTTTAACACAATTTAATGAGCTAAGCGTCATCACTGATGAGTGGGTTACTCATAGATAGATCCAGGACTTATTAGTTTAAGGAAAAACTTTAAAAAAGACCAATCATATACAAGATACATTCACTAAGTGCTCATGTAGCTCAATGACATGTGTCATCTTTCCTCAATCAATCCCATAAGGATCGATAAGGAGTGGAATTTCCGGCATCTTTTTTCTCAATAATTATGGGCAAATTCCAGGAAAATAGGAATAGGGATTGTATGGGAACGTCCGCTTCTGTTTAGCTTTGTACAAGATAAAAAAGAAATGGAAAGCTTTTCCTATGGTCTAAAATAATAAAACCGCAAGAATTTATACCCTTTAACCGAACCAAAAACACGAAAATAGATAATACGAAATATTAAACTAAAGTTGTGTGGAAATGCTAAACATATTCGTAGATACTGAAGACCCATATTCCGCCTCAAAGTAAAGAAAATTTTGTAGAGAGTCTAGATTTCACATAGGCTACCTTTCTTCTTAGCTCTAGCTAATCCATACTAATATTACAAATGCGAAAGTAACTCTGTCTGTCTGTCTGTTACTCAATCACGCCTAAACTACTGAACCAATTTGCATGAAATTTAGTATGGAGATATTTTGATAACCGAGAAAGGACATAGGCTACCTTTTATTGCGAAATATGTACCACGGGCGAAGCCGGGGCGGACCTCTAGTAGTCTATAAAAAACGTATACGTGACATAGCAAATGTTGCAATCCTTCACGTAAAGATAATCCTAGGATCTCTAAACTGTATTGTACTTTCATAGAACACATAAACCTCGTTTTGAGAGCAAAATAAAATTTTTAGTACTTTTCATGGTACCTTAAGTTTATTCAATGGTCGAGATAAATATAATACTTTGATCTTTGATCCATATCGCAACATTACTAGACGTACTACGTCATTTTTTCAATGCAAAAACGTGAAAGACACTCCAGTTTTAATTCTTTGAAGGTACAGTCAGATACAAAAATATTAATGTATAATAATTTAAAATAAACTTATTGAAATACATATATTTATTTATACTTTTATATAAAGCCCAGATTTCCAGTCTTGTTTGGCAGATGATAATCTGAAAAACTGATAATCTCTTCAAAAATCTTAGATTCATACCACAATTTTTGAATACAGAAAACTCAAAACTTTCTACAAATTCAACGTAACATACAGAAAACTAAATTCAAGAGATTTCACTCCAGCCCTTTACAGCACTTCAATAGTATAAAATAAATATTAATAGTGTAAATTTACTAATGTAGTACCATTTTAAATGTCTTTGATAAAAGTCGTGCTGCAAAATAAATCTTTGTTGAAGAATGCTTGCTCTCGAGTGTTAAGAGCAACTTCAAGATTTCTGTGCCTCTAATTTTTATTTACATTCTATTTTCATATGGCAATCATTTTGTCAAGTATTTACTTTAGAAACGTGTGACGGGTAATTTAATACACATTAGTTTATCGTAAAATCTAAATAGCTAATCTAGCACAGTATTATTCTCAGTTAAAATTAATTAAAAATTACCTTAAACTATACATATACATATACGTTCTATAAATAATATATGGGACATAAAAGGAGAAAACCTATATTTCTTGCACGTAACTTGAAATATCATTCTAATACCTCTCATTGCTAAATATTATCGCTTCATTACTGGAGAAAATAGAACAGAAAAAAGACTGATTCAAAAACTACTAGATAATAAAATATATTGTTTTTTTTTCTCTAACTAATAGGTAGGCTTAATCTATAATACCTTTTTTGATTGACTGTATACGCTTTGCACAAATTCGTTTGATCCATCGACGTTACTTGACTTATAACGAGCGTCCGATTTAAATACCGACAAAAAATACGAAATCAAGTCGGATTTAAATCGAGAAGTCATTGTGTAGGCGGACTTCTTAATAGGGGATGGTGTGAGTCATAAGAAGCATGGCGGTTGTACAAGTATGTATAATCTATATTTTTTCCTATACACAGTAGTAGTAGGTGGTTTGTTTTAGATTTCATGAAGATGTCCAAAATAGAAATCTTGTGAAGCTACGACAATAATCTACCACGCCAGCCTTTTTATTTTGGAATAACCCACCACGACTGTAGACCTTTCTTCGTGATGTTTTCCTTATAATGTACTAGCGACCCGCCCCGGCTTCGCACGGGTGCAATGCTGATACTAAATACTTTATACACTACAGAAAAACTGTGAACGTTGTATATAAAAAGTAAAAACATAGCAGCCCGCTCCGGCTTCGCACGGTTATAAGCCGGGCGGCCGGCCGGTACCGCCGCAAACGCTACGTCCCGCAATTTTTAAATCTGTAATATATTCGAAAATATTCACTTAAATCATACGGTGTAAAGGGCCATATAGATCTATATTAAATGAACAATGTATTGAAGGTATTTAATTGGTTAAGGATTAATTCTGTATTGGTTAAAGTCACATCGAAAATTAGCCATTATTTGTCGTAAAAAGTAAATGACAAAAAAAAGTTATTGTGGGTTATCCATAAGAGATAGACATATACCATCGCGGACTTTTCTGTAGACCTTTTCAATGTGTATAATACTTAGTACATTATTTTGATAAAACTCGTAGGGTTCAGCCTGCGTTTGCAATGTAAGCAGAAAAAATGTAATTTTTTACGACATCACATTAGAAACCTCAAAAATAACAGTACTTCTCCACTATTTAATGGATGTTATTATACATATAAACCTTCCTCTTGAAACACTCTATCTATTAAAAAAAACCGCATCAAAATCCGTTGCGTAGTTTCAAAGATTTAAGCGTACAAAGGGACATAGGGACATAGGGACAGGGAAATCGACTTTGTTTTATACTATGTAGTGATGATATATGAATTGGAAAACCTAGTCTATCCTCTATCTTAAGACCGTTTAGCTACCTCTTACAGTCTTTATAGTGTTATCTTAAATAAAGCCTCAATTGACAAGTATTATATGAATTATATTAATAGGACATCTAATTATACATATACAAATATTAAAACATTAACATTACGGATATTCTTGTGACTAACACATGTAGTTACGTCAATCAATTCTACTTCAACATGGCTCTTAGTTTCGCGTAAATACTATAATAATATTCACAAACATGATGTCATCGGTTAGTGTTATAAAATTGTGATACTAGGAAAAATTAAATTATACCTAAGACAATTTATTTATCACTTTTATTTGTAGACATTTTAAAATATCCAGTCCAACAAGGTATTTATATTTTGGGCTGTATTTTTTCCAGTTTGTTAATTAATTAATAATTTAGTGTTGAAGTAATGCTGTCGTTCATATATGTAATATTACAAATATGTATTTATTTCATTATTGGTACTAGTCCTCCCAACTATATCATCTCAGATGATATAATTAATTATTATTAAATGGACTGAAATTCTCCATTGAGTTTATGCGAAAGGCGATTCTAGACACTAGTGACTAGAGGATTGGAATTCATTCATTTGTTAAATCCTACTTAGTATTTTCCCAAATAATGAACGTTGAACACAAAATATGTTATATAGTAACAGAATGAATATATAATATAATATCATAATTATTTATTATACGAGCCAATATAAGTGGCCATACAACGAATTAATTGTATAGCCATGTCGACTAGTATTGTTTCTAGCCACTTTATTTATCAAATCTTTCCACAATTCAAACGAGTTTTTTCGAAAATCGCTACAGCATAGTTACGTTTTGGGGACCACCAAGAAAAGAGCGTACACCTTTCTTGAAGGCCGGCACCACACTCGCCAATCCTCTTGTATTGTAGGTTAAGGCCATTATTCTCTTAACACCAGGTAATTCGTCTGCTCGTTTGCCTTCATATAAAAAAGAGCGTGTTAGCCGAGTACACGTGTCAGAAGTGAAACTTCTTTGGCAAGATTCAAAGATGAAAAAATGAAAAAAAATGAAAAAAATATTTATTTCATCAAATATACCAAATTCGTCGCTTTACTCCATGACGGTATTTCCATGACGCGACCTTGAAATTTTATTCAACGCGCGAAGAAGTTTCACTACAAAAGCCTCCGCTCCCGCTACCGCTTATAACTCGCACCACATTCACGTGGGAGGTTGTACCACTACATACGAACCGGCGGCCAACGCATCTGCATCGGCCAGGTCGTCGACCCTCAGATTACCACGGTGAGACCGTGACGTAAGTTTCGCTAACCGAAATACCTGGCCAACGTTTCAATTTGAATCTCAGACATGTTTGTTTTATTTTATATTTTCGTTTGTACGTTACGATTTTCAAGGTTAGTTTCATACGTTTTGAATTCCACGTCGAGTTACAACTTTTAATTTATAAGACTTAGTTATTTAATCTAATTACTACCTTGTTTCATTACTTCTTAGGTCTTGTCCGTCCGTAGAACGTAAGATCTTTAATTACTTGAAGTGTTGTAGTAAAACTTGTAGTTGTAGACAAGCGACATAATGTTATATTTTAATTGGAAAAAGCTCAAATCATGTCAAGGCAGAGCAGTTTAATTATTTTTACAGACATAATAAAAAGTTGAATAAAAAATAAAATGTACAAAGTAATAAATTCATGTAATCTGGTTTTTGTTCTTAATTTTTATTATAATAATTGTTCTTTTTTTTTGCTACAAAAAGAATAATTTCCTTCACTAACATTTTACTGGACGATAAAGTCTGGAGTGGTGCCACAAACTACACTATGTAACGAATGGGACTTTATAAAAATTCGACTTTGATTAATAGCGGGTTTGACTTTAATCTCCATCTGTCGCTTCGAAAAATAATCCTGAAGTCTTGAGATTTTAATCAATACAAGATTGAGGGAAAGCAGCTTTCTGGAAAAACGCTTTATAACGTTAAGTACGACTTGCGAACATTTTGGAAGATACTCGCTCTGATAAAAATATAGAAAGGATATTTTAGAAATGTTCTAGAAACTTGTAGTAGCTTTAGGAATACTTTCGTATCAACGATCAATTTTGTATCTGGTTCTTATAGTTTTCTTAGGGCTCACCAGAGGACTGGAGGACTATTAAGAAGATATACAGGGTTATATAATATAAAACGTTCAGTTTTTGTTGGTCATTTTTATTAATTGACATGTCTTCTAATTGAAAACATAAAAAAACTGTGCCCTAGTAGCTCCATTCGAGAAAAAATGATGGAAAAGCCAAAAGAAAAAAGATTTTTATGAAATATCTTTAAAATTCAATATCTCCATAACGGTTAGGTTTCGGATACCATATTATGGGACCAATTCGATCAGAAATGACCTGAATAATAACGTCCTTCAATATTCTGTACGACTTTCTCGGTAACCCTGTATCACTACATAGTATAAAGCAAAGTCGCTTTCCCTGTCCCTATGTCCCTTTGTACGCTTAAATCTTTGAAACTACGCAACGGATTTTGATGCGGTTTTTTTTAATAGATACCTAGAGTGATTCAAGAGGAAGGTTTATATGTATGATAACATCCATTAAATAGTGAAGAAGTACTGTTATTTTTGAGGTTTCTAATGTGAGGTCGTAAAAAATTACATTTTTTCCGCTTACATTGCAAACGCAGGCTGAACCCTACGAGTTTTATCAAAATAATGTACTAAGTATTATACACATTGAAAAGGTCTACAGAAAAGTCCGCGATGGTATATGTCTATCTCTTATGGATAACCCACAATAACTTTTTTTTGTCATTTACTTTTTACGACAAATAATGGCTTATTTTCGATGCGATTTTAACCAATACAGCATTAATCCTTAACCAATTAAATACCTTGAATACAATGTTCATTTAATATAGATCTATATAGCCTTTTACACCGTATGATTTAAGTGAATATTTTCGAAGATATTACAGATTTAAAAATTGCGGGACGTATCGTTTGCGGCGGTACCGTCCGGCCGCGGCCCGGCTATCTATTTTATACCCGTGCGAAGCCGGAGCGGGCCGCTATGTTTTTATATACTACGTTCACAGTTTTTCTGTAGTGTTTTCAGTATCAGCATTGCACCCGTGCGAAGCCGGGGCGGGTCGCTAGTATTACATATATTTTTCACTCACTCGTTTTTTTAAAGGTCTTTGAATGTTTGAAATGCATGGTCCCTTTACTGCGACGCTCCAGCTTTTCAACCCATACCACACCATTACTATTAAAACAGACAAATTCAAATACAACTCAAATAGAATAAAAACTACTGGGCCTACCCGAATTAAATTTTTATGGGACCAATTCGAAACTATTCCGCATCAAACAAAAAAAGAATCACGTAAATCGGTTCAGAAACCTCGGTAACACCGATTACGGTGTACGTATACATAAAAAAAAATACCGGCCGAATTGATAACCTCCTCCTTTTTTTGAAGTCGGTTAAAAATACGTTTGCGCCAACTTTATCCCAGCTTTAATTATCCGATTGATAACTTCGTCTCAACCGCTGAAGAAAATTACTGAGCGATCCAACATCATTTTAATTTAACTTCTTCAATTAATAATCTCGTATTAAACAGACGAAGCTGGGGCTACAGGCGATGCGATCCTGATTACAGTGCACGACGATCATTAGTTTAAGTTTAATTAACGTCGAAAATGTTCATTTAACTTTGAAGCTTTATCTTGAATAGGCATGCGTATCTATTGGCTAACGAACATGCAAAATAATTGCATGTGGTAGGCTGTTTACAAATGCGTGGATTTTTTGGTTGCGTCTTATCTTTTACTAGCTGTGCACTGCGTTTTCGCCCGCATTGCTCCTCTCCTGTTGGTCTTAGGGTGATGATTTATAGCCTACTAGCTTTCCGCCCGCGGCTTCGCCCGCGTTTTCAGAGAAAAACCCGTTCCCGTAGGATTTCCGGGATAAAACCTATCCTATGTCCTTTCTCGGGTATCAAAATATATCTATACCAAATTTCATGCAAATTGGTTCAGTAGTTCAGGCGTGATTGAGTAACAGACAGACAGACAGAGTTACTTTCGCATTTATAATATTAGTATGGATAACCTTCCTCGATAAATGGTCTATCTAACACCGAAAGAATTTTTCAAATCGGACCAGTAGTTCCTGAGATTAGCCCGTTCAAACAAACAAACAAACAAACTCTTCAGCTTTATAATATTAGTATAGATTTTCAGATAACAAAGATGACAAAAAATTGATAAGATTCATTAATTGAATAAAACCATTTTTTTAACGCAATGTTTCTTTGAATGAGCGAAATATTTATATAAACCTACGAATATATAGGAATATGTATTTTCGTTTACGTTAAATAAATATAATTCCAAAATTACGTTTAATTATTAAATATAATACAAGTACAAAATTCTAACGTTTTCTCTAACAAAGCACAAACAGTAAATTTTGTATGAGTTCGCTGTGAACATAAAGAAATGAATTTCCCAAGAGCCAGAATAAAACGTACTTCATGTTTAAGGACTTGATATTAGTCTGCTCGACGTTACCTTAAAATTTAAAGGGTTTAATACAGATATTTTCAAGTAACGACTGGTTATATATTTCTTAATTATTGTAAAAACGAATGTTGAACAATAAAAAGTCATGTATATTAAAATAAATATTTCACAATAAGATGACTTTATTTGTTATTTTAGAGCTTTTAGTTTAGTTTATAGACATAATATTATGATAAATATTGGGAAAAGCCTCTGGCTCCTGAGACACAGTATTAAACTAGTTCGGGAGCCGAAGGATTCATTATTTTGACCTGTGTAATTATGTCAATAAAGATTTTTATTATTATATTATTATTTTATAATTTCCTTTGTAGCCATGGGTATACATGAATAATAATGAATATCCGTTATCAAAATGCATTGTTTAGACTCCAATAAATTAATATTTTTTTAACGAACTTAGACCATTATTACATGTAAATATACCAGGTGAGAGCTACAGTATCTTTGAGACTTTGCGTAGTAAATCGTATTTTTTACGCAACATTCCCGGTGGTCATCTACTCTGCTATTTAATACGCTCATTTCAGTTTATTATAAGTTTAGTTTATACTAGCTTTCCGCCCGCGGCATCGCCCGCGCAGTCAAAGAAAAACCCGCATAGTTCCCGTTCCCGTGGGATTTCCGGGATAAAACCTATCCTATGTGTTAATCCAAGTTACCCTCTATATGTGTGCTAAATTTCATTGTAATCGGTTCAGTAGTTTTTACGTGAAAGAGTAACAAATATCCATACAAACTTTCACCTTTATAATATGTAGTATTAAGATTTAAACACATTCCTATGTATCCTTTAAGTGACAATAATAAGTAAATTTCGAAACATCGAAAATTCGAACACATTCCTATGTATCGTTTAAGTGACAATAATAAAAACAATTACAAGCCCAAGGTTTATTTACTATCGTGATCAAATCGGCATAAAGATTTTTGACCAAATTTCTTTAGCAGCTTTTTATAGGAAAGGCGAGACGTAGCGCGAACGTAGTCTTGC
Source organism: Colias philodice (assembly GCF_061535455.1). Lineage (NCBI taxonomy): Eukaryota > Metazoa > Arthropoda > Insecta > Lepidoptera > Pieridae > Colias > Colias philodice. The sequence goes on along the minus strand of NC_143091.1, from coordinate 961,060 downwards.
TTGGTTGCACACGGATTGGTTTGTTATGAAATCCACGGCATTTTTACCTTTTTATTACTAAAATAAACACATCAATTCTTTATGTGTTGTTGTCTGTTGTTATCTTTTCACACGGGGTTGCAAAATTAGTATCTATTCCCTCAAAATTAGTATCTATTCCCTTAAATTTTATGCTTCGAGTAATTTAAAAAGTTCAGCTTAGGACTTATCACTTAGGAGATATATTCCGTACTACAAACTGTGGAAAAATAGTAAACTAAACTAGCCTAGAAAGTAACCAATGAATTTTTTTTATAACATCTTTCATCCCCGAAAAAGAAATGTAGTAAACATTCGGTATGCAGATTCATGAATACACAAAAGCCCCACAGACTATGTAAAATAGGCATCAAGTTAAACAATTAATACTACAATCTGCAGCCTATATCGGGGCATGCAAATCCACGTAGCAACGAGCTTTATCTCAGAGCCTTCGTGCACACTGGTGTACGTTTGTCAATTTTATGACCAAACGGAAAAGATATATTTTCTTCCATTTACAGTAATCTGAAGCACTAAATTTCGATAATGCGTGTGTAATGTACGTAAATGTAACATGTGGGACACTATTTACTTTTTAAATTGTTTAGATTATTTAAATGTAAGTAAAAATAAAAATATATAATTTCTTTGATAATAAATGTACTTCTAATCCAAAGATCCATTTATAAATATATAAATCGGCTTTCCCACAGTCAGATATAATATACACTACTCTAAGAACTATTTGGTTAGGTCAATATATCGTGGAGAACTCAAATAAGATTAGCAAACATAATTGTTACAATGTTTGCAACTAATTTTGCTCTAGTATTAGATGATAGGAGTTTCCATCAATGGACATATTGTACTCAATAAAATAAGGTAACTTTTAACATTTATTTACGATGGTTTTGTTTTGTTTTCTATCAGATTTTTTTTGTTGTTGTCATTTACCAACATATGTACTTAATAATCGTTAAGTTATTGTATTTGTTTGCTGGTAAGTGTATGCATTAACAAATTTGACAGAATACCTATTATTGCCATAAAACCACTTGTATCTTTGTGTATTTCAAATCAACCTACCACAAAATCTACCAATCACTCAAAAAAAAATGTCCATTATTTTTAAAAATTGCCCACTGTGCAAAGCGTTTCTTTCGGCGCGTGCACATTCGTGCAACGAAACTGGCCGGCCAGTTTTCACCAAATAAGGTGCGGAATGCGACAATAGTCTTGAACTGGCTTTCGCAGACTCGAATTTTGGGTATCGTACGATATATTTATTCTCGTAACAGTTCAATGGTTACGTGATATTTCTGACTGTTTAACTATAGGGATTTTCGAATTAAATTTATAAGAAGAGCGTCAGGCTGCCTGAAATATATAGAAATAGAAATTTGTATATTCATAGTTAGAAGTTTCTCGTGAATTAAATATAAAACAGATAGGATTTTAAAGTATGAAAATTGTCTACCCAGCAAATGCACATCTACAGAACCGGATATCTAGGAATATACGTTGATTAATTTAGGAAACATCTAAATGTTTTCAGGAAATTATATTTGTCGCGAATAACAAAACTTAAAGACGATGCAAATTTGTACAGTACGTGACTATCAGACTAACAGCAAAGCCGGAAAGCTTGTTCATATGTAATGTATGCATTATTTCGTATATAGTTTATGCAACTATTACAAACTTGGTACGACTTCGCCTAATCTAAGATTCAAAGACGGAATACCATATCAAATCCATGCAGCTATCTCAATCATAACACAAATAACTTTACCCCACCGTCGCAGAGTGGCAAGTTTATCGGTTTTTTACCGGATACACTTTGGAGAGTGCGCTGCGGAATTGCACGACCTAATTCCGCCATCCCCATTTTTCCATCGTTCGTCGAGGCGCACAGATTCTAGGCATCGCCACATGGTTGACGTTCCATGTACCCGGACAAAGCGGTTCGGATCGTCATTCTTTATTCGAACCGCTAGGGACTGGAACATGCTTCCTGAATCTGTGTTCCCCGACGAGTACAATTTGGAGGTCTTCAAGAGGAGAGTGAACAGGTACATTTTAGGGAAGCGCGCTCCATCTTAGGCCACATCTCAGCTTACCATCAGGCGAGATTGTGGCCAAGCGCTCCCCTATTGTACAATAAAAAAAAAACCAATATGCAGTCGATAAACTAATACACTTCACATAAATTTGTCGTTACCAATCATACCTTAGAACTAACTAGTATATTTCTTGAATTAGCATTAAACAAAGTTAAATGGATAAATAACACGCGAGACTTGCCCTCGTAACATGATGTCTTAAAGCAGTATTATATCCAGTGTGGATAAGTGACAGCGCTATATAGATCGTCTAGCGCCATCACGTTCCCACTATGGAATTAATATTGCTATAAGACGTCATGGTAACCACCTTTGCGTAACGTTATATTTCTCTTATCATTCATCTGTCTGCCAATCACGGTAGACTTATAACCCAATACAGCTAGTAGCTAAAAGAATTTATATTCATAAACCGGCATTTCATCAAGTGAGGAGAATATGCATTTTCTATCTAAAGTCTTTACTGGTAAATTAGTGATCCGGTGTCGCTTAGCTAAAACTTGATTAATAAAAACACTCTCGAATTGAAAACCTCTTCCTTTTATGTAACGTCATAATATATCGTCATATTCTTGTATATGGTGTAGTAATATGTAATATATAAATCGCGTATTATACATTCACTTTTTAAACATTTATGAGATATTTAATATATTTTTGCTCTTAGAGCTTTAAATTCTTTCGCAGAATCATCAAAAAACCCTCATCAACATAATAAGTCATAAGCTATTAATACTAATCATTCCCAACGTTACATAACATAAACAGCAAACAAATTAACTAAGAACATAATAAAAGAATCGAAAAACCTGTTTAAAAGTTACGTTCCCTTTGTACCAAAACTAGCTAGAGGCCATTTCCTTTTAATACGACCATAGTATAAAGACAGACGTAGCCCGACTCTCGGCGTTTAGGAGCGGTACCAAAACTGGCGAGGCGCAGTGTTGTCACTTATCACATTGATATTTTAAATAATTTTATAAACAAACACCGACCGCTCCCAGCAATGATGCGGCCCTCTCGAGGTCCATGAGTAGAAACCGAGCGGCGTTGTGTGCGTGCCACAAGCTTGCGTACGTACATGAACGGCGTGGCAACGCGCTCCGCATACATACAAACGGCGCGATGTACCTTTGTTCGAAGTTAACTTACCTTTCTCTTTATACTATGGTACGAGTTAGCGTTTAGATAATAATGTTTCTTAGACAAGATTGATCGTTCAGTGTGGTGTTATTGACCTTTGTTATTTGGAATCATTTACTTGTTAGAAACTTATACGTGTGAATGTTAGAACGCGTTGTTCTTAATAAGTTTGTTTGAAAATTATATACTTATTCATACTTCGTAAAAAATGTCTATAATTTTAAATAATTAATTAATTGTGGAGAATTTTATAGAATATTGTATGCAGTATGTTGTGAATCGAAAATTTTAAACGAAACTAAGGTTTAGCAAAATATATATAAGTCCAACGCAACCATAACCATTTTTCACAATGTTTGGTCTAGAGTCTAGACCAACAATCGTAATTGATTTAAACGAATCGATAAAGCATTTTTATTATCTCTTCAGAAAACGTAGAACTAAAAATAATGACAATTTTGTATCTTATCTGTTAAGCGCGTCACATACGGTGAAGATACTATAATATTTTTATTTTATCTTAAGATACTGTAATATTTTATATTACAGTATCTTAAGGTATCCGGTATCAGCGTTCTGACCATCATTTTTCTTTTTGTCATTGCGTACTACGACCCCTGTAGAACCGCCATTCTGTTACAAATAACCCGAAATTTTGTGGGTCATTTGTAACAGGATGGCGGTTCTACAGGGGTCTTAGTACGCAATGACAAAAAGAAAAATGATGGTCAGAACGCTGATACCGGATACCTTAAGATAATGTAATATAAAATATTACAGTATCTTAAGATAAAATATTATAGTATCTTCACCGTGTGTAACGCGCTTTAGAATAGGACTGTCGAGCTAAAAATAACACATTTTCATAAAACTTCATATATTTTATAAATATCATCATAATTTTTTCCTTTACACTCACACACACTTAGCTTTACATTTATAATATAAACATTTTTACAATAAAACTTTATGAAGACAGTTTTTTAATAACAATATTTACAAATTTTTAAAAACAATATTTTCAGTTACATATATATTTATCAAACAAATTCATTAGTTTTCAAAATGTATCTTCGTAAATATCTACTAACTTTTACTTCTAGACCTCAAGCCAATATTTAACTTAGAAACTAGAATATAATTTACCGCTGTATCTAAACTATCCCTTTTAGTTTGTCAAGCTTAACATTGACAAATAACATGATACGAGAACCAACGATACAGACCTTTCTCGCTTAATTAATATAAAAGCTTTATTGCACGCCTCATAAGCGAAGCGTTGAGGTGGGTACTACTGTCACTTCGCGCAAAACATCTGATTTTTCAAACTTAAAATGTCTTTATGTATCATACATTGCACTTGTAAGATAATACATACACACACATATTAAGAAAAAACACTATTTTTAACGTTCATGATATTTTTGATGTCATTTTTGTTATTTAAACTAGTTAAAAAACAGTTTAAAAAAGTTCTGTCTTGGACGTCCGTGTGTCTGTATGTGCGGAGGATTTTCTTGTTAACACGATAGCGACCGAAATACTTTACTAATCGAGTCTTTTTTTTTCTCTTACGCTTGAGTATGCTCAGGAATAGAACCCTTTCATTTTTCAGGGTCTGATTCGATGTGGTTTAATTGTTATTAAATAAACAAAAATAATAATTAATAAATATTTATTAAAAAAAAATTATGAGGCGTGCACTTTTGGATTTTCCAAATTATTTATCATTATTATTGATTCAAAAGTGCTTCTAGAAGGTCTAATTGAATTAAGAAATGTTTGAGTTTTGAGTTTGAGTTTGTGTGAATATTTTCTTATATATTTATTGCCAGCATTTTTTGTTAAAAACAGCTACTTTAATTTTACAATGCAATTCATATATATTCAGTTATTCGAATATAATATATTTATTAGCTATCAAAGCACAGGTGATGAAATATAAATCCTAGTTACATAATCTGTAACAAGTCTAGATCGACTAGGCTTTTTTTAGATAGTCTGCAAGAATATAGTTGCATGGTTACTTAAAAAGTTGTAGCTTTAGAACTTAGACTAAACAATTAACTATAGAATAAATTAATTTGAAATGTATCTTGGACAATATGCGATTATTACCTTCTATTTGTTATCAATCTGAATTTTCATTCCACTTAGGGCTGATTTTTCAATCCTTGGTTAAAACTTATTCATCGAATAACCTATTAAACTACCATTTCAAAAATATATTATATTTGTCCGTATTTGACAGTATACAGCTTAAGTATACAGGTGACATTTTAAAATGTTCGTGTAATACTTTATTGGACGGATAAATTTTAACCTTAAAATTTTTGGTTAAACTTATTCATCGAATAACGTATTAAACTACCATTTCAAAAATATATTCTAATTGTCCGTATTTGACAGTTTACAGGTGACATTTTAAAATGTTCGTGTTATATTTTATTGGACGGATAAATTTTAACCAAGGATTGAAAAATCGGCGCTTAAAAAAATAAAATTTTTCAAATGTAAAAAGAAGTCTGCATAATGTTCCATCCCAAACTGTTAAACCATTGCACAGAATTTAGTATCTATCAAACTTTCTCACAAAAATCTAAATTACTATTATTATTCACAAATAACAATAGCAGTTAGTATTAACAACAATGAATACAATGACCGCAAAGCCACACAATTTATTTACGAGTCTGAAATTTGCTATTTCGTGCAGTTTTCTCCGCCCCTAATAAATCTAGAAAAATGGCGCGTATTTATGCCGGCTACAGTGTTGCAAGTATACAAATACTTGCTGTTTATCCCGGTGTTGCCTTTCTTAACCCTAGATAAATACAAATCTTATATTATAAAGCTGAAGACTTAGTTTGTTTGTTTGAACGCGCTAATCTCAGGAATTACTGGTCTGATTTGAAATTATTTCAGTGTTAGATAGCCCGTTTATCGAGGAAGGCTATATGCTATATAATTATATATCATCACGCTAAGACCAATAGGAGCGAAGCACTGCGGGTAAAACCGTGGGGTTAGTTATAAAATATAGCCAATATAACGCGGTAAAGATGTAGCTATATAGTATATAATGGTCTAAGATTTTTTAAAATCAGCCTAGTAGTTTTTGAGTTAAACCGTAACAAGCAAACAAAAATCGCACCCTTTCTATCTATTTTATAAGTTTAGATATATCTTACTAAATAGCGTTTAAACGCGAGACAAGAAGAAAGAACCTAGCTAACTTTCTAGGCCGGTTTCTCAGGTATATTTATAGACATTTTATCTATTTAATAACCCTATTCAATAGATAATTCGCGTACTTTATCCGAGTTAAACTTCACAAAGCAATGTGATAATGTTAAACAGTTAAGATAACTTTATTTTACGTTTCGTTACTATCGTTAAGTATTATAGTTTAATTTTATAATATAAAAGCATTTAACAATTTCATAGTCTTGAAATTATTCTAGCTTCAATTTAGCTCTGACATTAACATTTTGTCTCAGAATTAACAGAATTACGCTGTTTACCTTATTTTAAATAGCCGGTCATATAACATCAGTCAAATATTCAATTTCTACTCGTCCTCAAATGTGTCTTTACCATGACCCAGCCTCTCAAGCATAAACCTTAAATGGCCCCGGCATCTATAACGTAAAATCCACTATCAAAACAAGCACTCCCAAATGTGAATAGGTCATTAATAAAATAGGAATTTAAACGACTCTTTTCTTAATAAAAAAGCCGAAAACGCGCCAAATTTGTAACACAAATGTCGTTTAAAGGCGAGAACACAAGTCTATCGTCATGCCGCAGCCATTGTTGTAAAATTGGGCACGAAAAACAATTCGCGCCGGTCGATCATTCGACACCGTCCGAATATGCACACGTCTAAACACAAACCAACAGAAATACATTTCTTTCAACTCCGAATTTGGTCCTAATTGGTAATCATTCGTGAGTGATGACAGAGTATGCGTATTGATAAAATGCGCACATAAAAAGACATTAATTGCAAGAACGCTCTAAGTATGTGTTCAAATACACTAATTAGAAAGACGAAAAATAAAACCTTCTTGTTTCTTGTAGAATAATTACTAGTAATAACTTTATATTTTACTTTTATATCCATTTTCCAAATTCAAAAGACTTCTAATGGGTAACAGTACGAAGAAAGAAAACAGATCATTTCTCCCTCGAGGCAGATGTCTGGCAAAAGCAACTGAGTTTACAATAAAAATATAATAATTCATTGTGTTGGCAACAGCATGTTGGCTAGCAAACTATAATGGGTTTTCCTGACTTGTCAATTCAGATATTTCTTTTCATTTCGTACAGTTTTGGGAAAAATATTGTTGCTAATTCTAAAATCCAAATTGACAGGTTTTTAGAATTAAAATTAGATATATGATTTTGTTTTAACGAAATTAACGGACATGAAACTTTAAGAACAATTTTTCTTGTATTGTTAGTTCGATATAAGTTGATCCATTTTCTGATTCGTACGGAATTTGCATTGCGAATTCTTAACAACTATGACGTTGCAAGACTTTACAAATCGAGAGTTCAACGTACATTGGTTGTACCAGTCTCCTAACGGTACTATAATGAATTATAAATCATTATGACACAAGTGCAAGGCACGTACACAAAAGACTAAACATTTGTCATTACGTTCGTGGGAAAGGATTTTGAGCATTATTAGGGATGAACAAGACTTATAATTACCTACTCGCTTGTATATTTCGTTCTGTTCTTCATGTATATTAAATGGGATTACGGATAATACGCGTAGACTAATGAAGGTAGGTGTTATAATTCAAGAAATTGAATATGCTATATGTTATGTGAATGTGGGTTCAAATTGATACCTCCTTTATGAACTAGACTAGTTTTCCGCCCATGGCTTCGCCCGCGTTTTCAAGAAAAACCCGCATTGTTTCTGTTCCTGATGGATTTCCGGGATAAAAAGCAGCCTATATCTTATTCTGGTCTTCAGCTACCTACATACCAATACCATACCAATTTCATTGTAATCGGTCCAGTACTATTTGCGTGAAAGGGTATCAAACATCCATCCTCATAAACTATCGCATTTATAATATTAGTAGGATTACGTAAAGATAATTAATAGTGGTTATACATGTTATTGACGTACGTGATCCATGGCCTACTTGATGTTGTAGATATCGCGTGACAGCCAGGAATTTCCAAGTTCAAACCCTAGAGACTAATAAAAAGTCTCAGTCAAGGTTTCACTACCGTAAAAACATCGTACTTTGAATGAAGAGAAATTATTTTCACTTTAGCTCTACGATAAACATCTACAGATAGGGAGGGTTAAAAAATATTGAGTCCGTCTAGAACAGTGGTTCTCAGACTAACGCCCTTTTATCATCATTTATTATTTTGCCTACCTAACACCTATTATGGATATTTTCTCAGCTAAACATATATCAGCATAGGGATCATAGATAGTACGATCCTATATATAAAAAATGTTAAACTTTTACGAATCACACGTGTAGGTATATTGTATCCAGGACATCAAAACCAAGTACATACTTATATTGTTACACAAATATACGAACTAAAAAGGTAAAAAATTTTCTAATTCTCTTGAAGTTACACTGCAAAGCAATAATCGAAAGTAGCCATTCTTCTTACGAAATGCCATAGAAAACAAGCAACTCACTAGATTCCAATCTAAAAATATATCTCAATAAGGAAGAGCTCAATAAGGAAATGTGGATGAAATAACAATTTTCTATGTAATCTACAACAGATGGAAAACAGCCGGTGTCCCGCAAAACAACTATCTTATTATGCATTACATCTTGCCGATTTGTGCCGTACTATACAATGTTTTTATTGAATGAACTCTTTTCTGTTGTATGAAAAAGCTAAGTTTATTTATGACACTTTATTGTACAATACCAGAAATAAGAAGAGATACAAAAACGTTATGAAAACATAAACAGGGCAAGTGTAAAAAAGGCGGAGAGAAATTAGAAAATGAAATTGTTTATAAAAATTTATAGAGTAGTAGAAATTTCATGGGGTTAGTTAGTAGGTACACACGACACATATTTTAAACGGGAAATATTATTATTTATTTGCAAATACATATTAAGCACGGCAATATAGCAACACGGTTATTTATTCTACATGCTCACACCACGGAGGATTACACCCAAATTATTCAGTAATATATTTGTCTATAAGTATAAAATACACATTACTTACAACTTGGGACACAAATTCTAATCAATAAATAATACCACATTTACTATGAAACCAGTCTAGTTAAACAGTCTAGGTATTTAGGTATCAAATAACGACCGCGAACAAGGCCACGGCAGCCGTTAGTCAAAGCCGCCGATATTCCCGAAATAGACTATAAAAAACCTATAGACCACGCTTTACTATTGTCTAATATCGAAGACAAAGAATCCTTTAATGCTATTGTTTATACATATTTTATGCGGTTCCTGAAACTGTGATTTATAGTCGACAATTCCTATAAGTTTCAACGTATGTTTAAGTATGTATTATGCATCTTAGTATAGTCCTATCCTATCCTACTAATATTATAAATGCGAAAGTTTGTGAGGATGTGTGTGTGTTTGTTACTCTTTCACGCAAATACTACTAAACCGATTACAATGAAATTTAGCACACATATAGAGGGTAAATTGGATTAACACATAGGATAGGTTTTATCCCAGAAATCTCATGGGAACGGGAACTATGCGGGTTTTCCTTTGAAAACGAGGATGAGCCCGCGGGCGGAAATCTAGTATTATATAATTATCTGTGGTAATATTAAAATACTACAAAGATTAAATGGTTGTATGGTTTCTTATTGTTTTATTTTATTTCTTATTATGTGTTTTTCGCACTCTAAACATGAAATTTAACTTAATAATGAAATAAGTATCTTTTACGTAATGGTTTTAGTTTTATCTTCCTTAACGAACCCTTTCGTTATCCTATTATAGAGACGAGCAGACGCTAAACGTATTAAAATTGAATTTAATGAAAACCTTGTCCCTTATTTAATTGTGTATGCCCCAGCGAGCCAGCGTCACGGAAGGTGCCTTGCGATGCGCTACACTTGCTACTTTAAAAACCTTTTCTTTTGATCTGTGGGTTCCGTACCTTTTGGATCGAGAATCGCAGGTCCTACAAATATTAGAAATGCGAAATTTTATGAGGATGGATGGTTATTACTCTTTCACGCAAATACGTAGTAATACAGAACCGATTACAATGAACTTTGAAATGTGGGTAGCTGAAGACTCAGAATAAGACATAGGCTACCTATCCCGGAAATCCCATAGGAACGGGAACTATGCGGGTTTTTCTTTGAAAACGCAGGCGAAGCCGTGGGCGGAAGTCTAGTATTAAATTTATATACAATTTGCAATAATTGCTTATTAGAGATTGATAAAGGATAGGCGATTTAATGACTGTTGTATTATGTGAAAGAAAACAAAAAACTCAATTTGCAGAATTCTGATCACGAAAATCCTTTAAATTATTCCTTTCAACGCAAAATAATTAAACGGTCCTAACGTTAATCTAATTCCAGGAACCGCCATAAACCAAAAACCTCACACCGTTAATTCGATACACGGAACCCCAAAGCAAATTAGACCGAAATCTGAAGCTAGCAAATCATCGTTTGTGTTCTTGAACTCGTGGGAGAGTCGTAATTTCCGACTCGCCCACTTGAAACCAACTAATTTGTAAGGTTTGAAACAATGAACCTACGGAACCATCGATGGTGATGTTTGACGTAAAGGCTCTACCTATTTGGTTTTGTTTTGTCGAAATAAAATTACGGTTAAGACGGTTGCCAAGTTTCTTATTATGTTGTTAATTTTTAACTTTTCTGTTCTTTTTTTTTTGAGAGTTAATAAAAGTTAAAAACAAATTCTCATATGAATTGGCAATATCTCGTATTCGTTGGAGATATCTTAAAATATCTAACCAGCACTGCAGCTTTTTCAAAAATTGCATAGGTAGGTATAACAAAAATTGCATTTTAATTGTGATTTGTGACGAATAAATTATTTGGTGTAGAAACTCAGTAAGTAATTAAATAAATCCTTCTAAAAGCATAATAAAGGAATAAAGTCACTATTATGTATATTTTACTAAAAACACAAAAATAAAATTTTTGAATAAAAACTACATCAAAATATTTTATTATCCCGTACACGTAATGGAATAATAATTTATTACTAACTTTATTCGCTCCATAAAAATGAAGATCATGCAAATTAGTATACACTTTTACAAGCGAACATAAAACGAGAAGTATTCCGAACCAAACAAATTAGAACTAAAAATATAGTCTGGCTACACTATACATTCTTATTTCTTTTGGCATGGCGTTCTGCACCTTTGTCCTGAGGCGAAACAAAATAAATAACCAAGACTGGCTTAGGAATTTGTATTCATCCTGCATACGCTTTCAAAATAAGCATCTTAGAATACAATAGACGCCCTAGCGGCTGAGTCATGTCTAGGATCAGCCTAGGTCTGTGGGCGGTAATTAATAGTTAAAAGTATTTGAAAGTTAATATGGTGCTTAATGAAACTGTTCTTAGTTTAATATGTGAAACTGTTCTTCGTTGTAATGAGAATACACTGTAATTATAGAGTCAGTGTAGTCGAAAAACTAATAAACAACTTAGAGCCAGCCCACTTTTTAATAAATTAAGAAAGCTTCAATTGTCCTATAAAAGCTACAATAGTCCTTGAAAAGAAAATAATATCCTTCTTCAATAAATTGTTTGAATGACTATGAACTTTGAAAGCGCACATTTCAAACAGTTCATAGAGTTTTCAATTTTTATACATATTTTTCAAATAACAACCATGACTGTTATTTATTGGCATTATATATAATTTGCAACTATAAAATATACCTAATGTACCTAATGTACGTATCAAATCCTAAGTAACAGTGCCTTTTTAATAAGATTTTCAACATAACAAAAAGCTCCTCCGTCTCTTTGGGTAAAGAAGACTAATAGCTTTGCTAGTAAAAACGACCAGTAAAATAGATGAGAGTTCTGCTTCTCCACAAAACAATATGAGCCTTCAGTTTTATCATTTACTATAATTATTAGCAGAAACTACTAACAATCTAATAAAATTAACTTTTACCGGAACGAAAGATTCGTAGAATCTGACTTCTCAAGAAATATGTCCTTATACATGCACTGTATAATATATATCAGTTTCTTGTTAGAGTATAGTTTTACTGTGTAATTTCCCCGTGTAATATTTTCTATTTTCCAACAGCTGCTATATTAGATATCTGTTTAACATCAAAATTTAGTCGAAGAGACTATATTACAAAGTTTTCCTGCTAAAAATCAAAGAATGTAGTCATTCTTTACATTTAAATAAAAACTAAATAACAATATAAAATTTGGAAAAACCTGACATCTTAAAAATTACAAAACAGGCTATTATAAAAGTAATTCGGTATACAATCCGCGACTACATAATATATTTGCTATAATTAATGTGCTAGCGACATAGACCGTCCATTAAGCACTTAAGATAGCGAAGACCTAATTAATCAATTTTGTGTCACTTTAATAATACAAGCAACTAATGAGCTGATAAGCAGGTCATCTTTTTCATACCGGTAAATGTGCCTGAGCGTAGATGCGTCGAAGTCACTGCTGATAATGTATGAAGGAAATTTTGGCGTTGTATTTGGAGAACAGGACCACACATTCATCATATTTGCTTATGAAAAAATTGATAATGGATAAAAAAAATATTAAGGGTACTTCTAGAATGTAGAAAAAGAATCTATATCTCTATTATAAGATATTTTCCTCAAAAGACTGCTGCTCGGAGAGAAGTGGACGTTTTTAAAAGGAAATTCCGATTCAAATACACATCACATTATTTTGTGTTTTGTTTATATGTAATTATTATTTTGTTAATTAATTTAAAAAAATATTCGTCTATTTTCTTCTTAATTACCTTCCAGTTTTTTTCAGGAATGTCGTCAAAAAGGCGAAAGAGATGATAATACAGTACCTACAATTTAGATCCAAAATTATATTGCCAGTTTATTGTAACTTTTTTGATCTAAAATTAGTACTAATTTTATAAATATACCAGTCGCATTAAAGTCGCATTACTTATTGATAAAACACATTCTCACTAATTTACCACTGCGTCGTCAATAGCAACGTTGGTACAATATTATTTATGTTATGATGCCTAGTTGCCTTATACTTATAATAGTTCAAGTCGAGGTTCGTGACCCTAAAAGACGTCTGACATGTCGCCTACATAGGTGAGACATTAAGCTGTTTAAAGCTATAAGGCTTAAAACAAACAATATTAGAAATAGACTGTGGGAAGCAACGTTGTTATAAAATAATTTTGCAGAGCTTTCATAAGGTTTTGCTTGTGATTGTTTCCAAAATATTTTAGTGAAATAAAGTGTTGTCAAGTTATAATCCAGTGATCAATCCTTACCAACGTGCATCTTGTCCAAAAGTATATTATGTAATATTGGACCAGAATCTATGTGCAAGTACTAAATTAAAATCATTTACATTTCAAGTAATTAACAAATATCTTTAAAACCATTTACCTAAATAAGCTCATAATTTAATATTGGCCATATGCATGCATATAAAAGAGTGATTTAATGGAATTTTCGCTTTACTATAGTCTATACTGATACTATAATCCATTCAAATTTCGTTAAACAGCTAATAATTCCGAATATATAAATTCAATTCATACAAATTCAATCCAATTCAAGATTTTTATTTACATCAGTACCTACGTCTGTAATATTGCTATTGCCCTCTTATGAATAGGTCTTTTTACGTCAAAAATTTTTCAATAAAGCCAGTCACCTTAGAATACACTAACAAAATATATTCACTTTATTTTAGACTAGCTTTACACCCGCAGCTTCGCTTTCATTGTCTATTTCTAATTGTATACTAAAACTGTCCTTGATAAACACTCTATCTATTAAATTCACATATTAATTCATTGCGTTTTTAGGATCTAAGCATACATAGACAGACAGCGGGAAAGTTTATTCTATACTTACTACCATATTTTCCACTACGTCAAAACCGCCAATGTACCACGATTATTCTTATAGATAACCTAAATAGCTATGCATAGATTATCTTCCATTTCTATTCGAATGACGTACTCAAAATAGTACTTCGAATAACGAGGTTCCCCGTCGGGTTACATACCACTTTCTGATGACCAGAGGGGTATGCATGTACTTTATTGCATTCATACTTGATAATTATTCAATCGAACTGTGCCTATTGTTTGGCTTGTTAGTGTTTTTTAATAACATTGTTGAGAGGATAGTTAAAAGCTACTTAGATAGTTAAAATTGTAGGTAAAGAATACAAATTCAATAATTTTAAACAATCAAACAAATTAAATTTATAGTATAACCTCAAAACCTGCTTGGTAACAGAATTATGAATCAAATATTTTAATGAACATTAGATTGTTCATCACTATCATAAATATAATTCTATTTAGATCATTCTATTTCCCAAATTCTTTAACGACATAAAAAAACAGATTTTGTAGAAAAAAACCATTTTGACAGGACATAATTACATTCCAGTTCAGATTCTTCGACTTTTTATTAATCGAAATGTATCAACGGTGGCGATATTAGCCGAACTGGTCTACCCACGAGATCCGGTTAAATACCCTGCCCCACAATGATATAAATTATATTAAACCACTGAATAATGATCCTTCTAACTGTCCACATAGAGATTGTAATCTCGTAAACTCGAATCAGACTTGTGGTTGACTGTATACAGTCTATTACTCAAAGTATCGTAGGCGGCACATAGAAAGACCTAGATTATATTTCAATAGTAATATCTATTGACCTGTAGTAGCTTTTTCTTATGACTTATTTATGAAACCACCTAGGAGCAACTGTCTTACATTTTAATTGACAAAGTTGTGCGTATCGTTACGTTAATTTATTAGTAGAATTCGATCATACACATAAAGTAATGCAATTAGAGTTGATATAATGTGTATGCAGCTATAAAACCAACATACAGCGGCAATTTCATTATACAATATCCTGATTTATATTTTTTCATTTATTTAATTAACACTTTCAATAGTTCCGTATATTATTTATTAAACACGGAACTAATAAATCGAATAAAAAGTCAAGTTACATTTCTATAAATAAAACAATATCAATCACATTGAAGGTGCATCGTCTAGGACCAAAATACATTCCTTCTAAGGAATGACTTGACTCCATTGAATATGGCCTTATTCACGCACTCCATGGAAATGTGCCCACGCATTTCTACAAGCAGTGTAGCCAGTCGATTTTAAACCTTATCTCTGTGGAGTAAATTTGAATATTGTGTGTGTTCCTTTCTGCAAATTGGCATGGTTCAAGGGTTGGAATTTCCACAATCGCGACTTTTGCCCGCCACCCAATTGGCACGATATTCAAACAATGGAATTTCTAGAAACGTCCGAATGAATTTGGACATGAATCATCTTTAGTTTTGTGAATTATTATTCCCTTTTGGTGTTATGATAATGATAAATAGCTGAAACATGCTGAACAGTATAAAGGGACTAACTAACTAAAAAGTATGTAAGAACTAGCGGTCCGCCCCGGCTTCGCCCGTGGTACATATTTCGCAATATAAGGTAGCCTATGTTCTTTCTCAGGGTCTTAAGATTATCTGTGCCAAATTTCATCAAAATCGGTCCAGTAGTTTATGCGTGAAAACCATACATACTTACATACATACAAACCTTTCCTCTTTATTATATTAGTATAGATGATACAGAATATACATATTAAAACGGATAGATTACAAATGAAAAGACACAAGCACGTGAAGTGAATTAAAAATGCCACTAGCAGTTAATCATATACTTTATATTATAAAGCTGAAGAGTTTGTTTGTTTGTTAAGCACGTTTAACGTGCTAATCAAGAACTACTGGTCCGATTTGAAAAATTCTTTCGGTGTTAGCTTTGTGTGAGCCCATTTATCGAGAAAGGCCTTCCTCGATAAATGGGCTATATATCATCACGCTAAGACCAACAGAAGCGGAGCCACGCGGGTGAAACCGCGGAGCGCAGCCAGTTGTAAAATATATTAATTGTATAAGATAATATTTGGTTTATCACGGTTGTAATAACTATTAACTAAGACAGCTCGTTCACAGACTATGATATATTAGCCACTTGAAATACAGAAGGATATATTTATAATCGATAAAAGGTGACTCGTAAAATCTGGTTAAGCGCAAATTTACGGCGTCTGAAGCGCACGGAGCTATAACCACCTATAACTCAAGTGGACAATACACGTCAAGATTATAATCTGTGGACTCTTGTAGCTAGCTATAATATCTATAATGGCTCATTGTCAGACCGAAGCCCGCGATTACGAGCAAGATGGTGGCTATCTTTGAAATTATTTTACATTTTTTTAAAGGTTGATTTCAAATAAATGCAGACGTTTATATTGATTTGTAATTGGAACTGGTAACTGAAATAATTTACTAATTGAGTATTATAATCATCTAAGGCTTAAATAAAAAAAAATTATGTATCGGAATTCAAAAGGTATTGCTCTCATTGCATTTCATAGAAATAAGCTAACCAATTTGGAATTTAGATACCTAAACACAAAAAGAAAATAAATCACAGCACTACTTTATTTTTCACCTACACATAATATCCTAATGCATGTTTATTCATTTTTATTAAACCCATAAGTCATATTATTTCCATTGAAGTAAAGTCAACCATGACCATATTAATTATCAAACACACAATATGTTATTTTATACCGTATCCGTAACCATATAAATTGTAAAAAAAATGCTCCAAAATATCGTACGGTTTAATAATAGTGACCCATAGCTATCACGATCAGAGCCTATCTCAGGACAGCTGGGCTGCCTCTGTTGGTTTCTTATCTATCAAACAATACCTTTTCGTTTTGTTCTATTGAAAAGGTTCTCTATATTGTATAGAAAAGCTGACGAAACTTAATTATATATCGGGTCTATTATCTTCTTAACTAAAGCGTCTTAGCGAAGTACAGAATGTGGATATTCGGTTATTTTTTATATTTTCCGGGATGTAAATTATAGTAAATACTTCTTGCATACATTGAGATGGTTTTAGATATACTTGGTATTATTACTCATTAAAAACATAAAATATAATATTATGTACGTGGATTTGAATTTTAAAATTAATATCCTTATAGATTACATATTTTGATTTAAGAAACCAAATTATAATTCAACCTTACCTATTAAAAAGAGCATTTTAATTTTAATCATGCTTCGGATATCGTTTTTTTTTTATCTATATTGCACTTCGTGCTCCCAATCTGTGCTCCCAATAGACACCGATTCTAACATAGATACACCTCATTTTTTTTTCTACAAACTGTCAAATTGACAGTCAAGGCATGGCGGCCATGTTTTTATTCCATTGCCGCCAACCACCGCCAACTCCACGACTTGATAAGAATAAAACATACCTACAGTAATTAAATTAACGTATTGTGTCGCCTTAAACACTGCAGGAGGAACTACCAAAAAACTATAGCTGAAACGGTGATTTATCCTTTTATAATAAGTTTTATCTACATTTAATCATATTGACAGTACAAAAAACAAACCCACATCGATCTTAACAGTACTCGTATCGACAGCATCATTAAGGCACAAAAACAACGAACTCTTAACAATATGCAAAATGATTTGCATAAATCTAAAAAGAGAAGGAACGCCGGGCGGAATGTAAGTTGTTATTTATTCTCGTTTCCTTCGCATAAATAAGGAGCTGACGGTTTGATTCCGCGGGTCATTTTGTTTAAGTACCCTCTTTTTGCAAGTACAATTGTTGCAAGTACAATTGCTTTAAAGATTTCCGTGCTATGTCCATTGGACTTTTGACATGAATTTTAACTACAGTATTAATTTAAGCCCGTGTTTGATCATGAAGGAGTGGACGAATACACGTTGGAATTGTTTTATTTTTTTATAACTGCATTGTACAATATCTCTACTATATTTTATGCTATCATATGCAACGCATCTCTATCATATGCAAACGCATAGGCTGTTATTCTTTCTTCTTAATTAATTTAATTAATTTTACAAGCATTTAGCTATAAAACTTATCTACCCCTTCTACTGTTTCTTAATTCTTAAAACAATAAAATAAAAAGGGCACACTCGCACCTGATCCCCTATCTCCTAATTACATGTTTATAGAGAATTCTGATTGACGCTTAGAGCACTCTAAAGCACCCCGCTAAGTCTCATCCCGACGCACAAAGGTGATAAAAATAATCGACTTATAGACCACACACAGTGTGAAGAATAAACTAGCGACTTGCGTGTTCCTTTTTTATCTACAACTGGTACCAGCGATAATCGATACATTATCTATAAGTTTTTCCGCTTTGATAGATCAGCTCGAATAATGAGACGCAGACTTTAAAGTATCCAAATATCTCAGGAAGTTTCATGAATAAACGTTAGTAGATACGAAACTAGTAATTATGCCCTCGTTCATTTATATTATTCATTATACATACCTATAGACTTATAAACATGCCATTCAATTATCCGATTACGGGGAAACTAAAAATAACAATCGAAATACAAAATATGCCAGAAAAAGATGGTCTCCCATACATATTCTTAGCTTGAAACATTAGAAATGAAATTCTAATACCTGGTACAACATCACTTCAAAAACAACGATATGAATATCATAACGTTTCTGCATTTCCACTTACCCTTTGTTCCACACAAAGCAATGCAATTCACGACAAAAATGTACATCATGTTCATGGAAACATCTGTCTCAGGATTTTAGAATAAATGTAAGTCACGACGCAACTAAGTATATTAAAATGTATGCTAAAATGTTCAAATTCCACCAGATATCGATATTTTACTAACAAATACTGAACATTGCTTGTTCCCCGACATTCATCTTGTCAGATGTCGAGCATTAGTAAGTAAGTATAGTTAACTAGCTTTCCACCCGCAGCTTCGCCCGCGCAGTCAAAGAAAAACCCGCATAGTTCCCGTTCCCGTGGGATTTCCGGGATAAAACCTATCCTATTTCCCGGGATAAAAAGTAGCCTATGTCCTTTCTCGGGTATCAAAATATCTCTATACCTAATTTCATGCAAATTGGTTCAGTAGTTAAGGCGTGATTGAGTAACAGACAGACAGACAGAGTTACTTTCGCATTTATAATATTAAGTATGGATGTTCGCAAACATAGTTGTATGAAATAGAGATGTAGTAAGCATTTAACAAGATGCCAACAACGTTTTGGTTGGAGCTACAATAGTTTTGAAGCAAGTATTTCAGTAACGGTTCGTTTACATCAAGCGAATGCTCATTCTAACCCCACTATGTCAAATTATTTTAGTGTAAACAGGCGTGTAGACTGTAGAGTATTCTTTCGTTGTTCTTTGTGCGTTCGAAAATATTTTATGCAATGTTCTCATACTGAACAACACTGAATACCTATGAGTTTTCGTTTACACTAAAAGATCATGAGAAAATTCTCTTGCTCTAGCTCTTTGTCGCTTGATGTAATTGCACCATAACGCTCGGTACTTAATTAATTAAATTATATCTTTAATTTCTAAGTAATTTTGTGATTACTTTTCTCGTTAAGTACTTGATAATAACCCAACGGATATTTAATCACATAAAATAATTTTAGTTTTTATAGTTTAGCAATTAAAATAATCTATGCGTATTTATAATGCTCTCAAACACGTATCTTTCTAACAGGACTACGTTACACCATTTAGAAATAGAAGATAGTTGATTATATTAATTTTTATATCCCTAGATTTGATGCTCGGGAAGGAGAAATGGTAACATACTTATTTCTTTTTTCAACTGACTTCAAAAAAGGAGCGTTAGGTTTTTTTGTTACCTCAAAACTTTCATCGGTGAACCGATTTTGATGATTCAAACGGAGACAAATACAACAAACCAAATCATTGAAATCCGTTCAGCCGTTCTTGAGTTCTTGTGTAAGTAACATAACTCTCTTTTCTCTATTATATTATAAGATTATTATTATCATTCATATATTTTCCATAGTAGAACGAGGTAAAGGCAGATTAATGTTAGTACTGTATACACATTGAGGGCATGAGACGAGACTGACCTTTGGATCGATGTCTCTGCAATTCATTTTAATATCGTCGCCATATTCGTGCGATCTTATTTTTCACTTCTGAAAAACTGATGGAAGCTTTAGGAGATTTTCTGCTATGTATTTTTTATAGTTTACTAGCGGTCCGCCCCGGCTTCGCCCGTGGTACATGTTTACGTTTTCTCTACATAAGAACCATCCTCGTACTTCAAGGAATATAATAAAAAAAGAATTATCGAAATCGGTTCAGCCGTTCTCGAGTTATGCGCTTACCAACACATTTTGCGATTCATTTTTATATATAAGACTAGCGGTCCGCCCCGGCTTCGCCCGTGGTACATAATATTTACGTTTTCTCTACATAAAAACCATCCTCGTACTTCAAGGAATATAATAAAAAAAGAATTATCGAAATCGGTTCAGCCGTTCTCGAGTTATGCGCTTACCAACACATTTTGCGATTCATTTTTATATATAAGACTAGCTGTATTTGCCAGGAAAATGATTTAGAGCTTTGAGCTACTAGACTGGACCTGATTGATGGTGTAATTTATCTCTAAAAGGTGTTTTGTTAAAACAAATAATAATTGTGGAGAAGCAACATAAGGTGCATTTACATCAAACGAACATAGAGCTAGAGCACGAGCATTCTTTCGTGATCTTTTAGTGTAAACGGAAACTTGTATTCAGTGTTGTTCAGTATTAGAACATTGCATCGAATCTTTTCGAACGCACTAAGAACAACGAAAGAATACTTTACTGTTTTTAAAACTAAACGAATTTGACATAGTGGGGTTAGAACATTGAGATATACATATGGAGACGACACCGCCTACATCACTTATGTTCCGCTCAACATACGCCATATGGCGTAACTGCACGCTCATTTTTTATTTGTTTTAAAGTGAAACGCATCAAATATGCCTTCGTGTGTGTTACGATATTGCACAAATAATACAAATAATACGGAAAAGTGCAAAGGAATAACTTTCATCGGTAAGTACCTAACTAGATAATAATTTTTAAAACCTAGTTAGAGCAAAAAAATGGCGCACAGATTTTGTTCGTGGTGTCTTCTCCATACGTAGTACTATTATCTCAATGGGTTAGAATGAGCATTCCCTCGTTTGATGTAAATGCACCGTAAAAATGAACAGAGAATATGAATTATTACTTTCCAGCTACATTAATTTCAAAGTTTAATATGATTTCGATACATTATATCTTCAAGTACTGAATAGATATTCATTTTATTACGGAGATAAATTCTAGGTTATACCACGTCCCACTAAAATATCAGTCGGTGAAATCGCGTATGTATTGCAGCTATTTATAAAATAAATTCCGATGTAAATTCTCCTGTCTCGCACTTACTTTTATTTATAATATAGCCTTATACAGGTGCGCTCAACCCTTGGTTGATAATATAAATGAAAAAGCTATGTTCTTTGCTTAAGAGTTAAAGTAAGGAAGACGGCAGGATTTTTGAAGTGAAACTTCTTTAGGCGCGTTGAGAGTAAAATTGAAACGTCGCGTCATGGCAATACAGTCACGTCATGGAGTAAGTCGACGATTTTGGTATCTTTTTATCTTGCCAAAGAAGTTTTACTTCTGACACGTGTGCTCGGCACACACGCTCTTTTTTATATTCTAAATATCATAATACATAATACATTATTAAAAATCACCATGTTATTGCTTTCCTTGCAGCTTTATTGCTTCATTCACAAGGATATATATTTTTAAATGGACATTATACTGATGTATACATATGTTTTGCTTCGATTTACTTGAATTATTACATATTCTATGATTAAATTAACAGTTTTTTATCTAAAAGATAGATTTGACGCCGTGAGGAGCAATAAACATAATCTCATCTTGGACAAAATTATTACGATTTTATAATAATTTCGTTGATTGGAATTTAATAAAGTCAAATCCAATTTGTTATTTTATCTTTATCCAGATAAAGAGAAATAAAACCGGCCAAGTGCGAGTCGGGCTCGCGCACAAAGGGTTCCGTAGCAGCAAATATAATAAATTACAGTTAAATCAACCTATCTCAAAAACTATAAGAGATACTTTGATCAAACCAAAAATCGTTGAAAGAGTTAATTAGCATGCATCACCTCTATTTTTTTTAGAATTTTATACCCCGTAGTTATAAAAATAGAGGGGGGGGGACATACTTTTTACGACTTTGAGAGCTGATATCTCAAAAACCGTTCACTTTAAGAAAAATGTTTTTTAGAAAACTTTATATCATTTTAAAAGACCTTTCCATTGATACCCCACACGGGTATGTACATCGAAAAAAAAAATTTCATCCCTCAGTTACATGTATGGGGGGCCCCACCCCCAATTCTTTTTTTTACTATTTAGTGTCATATTTTTGTAGCGGTTCATACAACACATATTCCCATCAAATTTCATCACTGTAGTACTTATAGTTTCCGAGTAAATCGGCTGTGACAGACGGACAGACGGACAGACGGACAGACGGACATGACGAAACTATAAGGGTTCCGTTTTTGCCATTTTGGCTACGGAACCCTAAAAAACGCAAAAGCGTTAAGCAACCATAACTTAAGAAAGATTAAAAAAAACGTTTCAAAATCGCAATTATAATATTTATGTTCCATAAAAATTATAAGTTAAACAATAATGTTTTAAATGCATTTATTATTTTGGAAGGACATGACCGGAGAAAGTATTTTATCACCAAATGTTGATCGCAACAGCATGAAACATTGTTACTATAGTCGGATCGTCGATGTCTTTGCGTTCCGATAATATCGCATAACGAGCCTTTACGCATGACCCGGAGTGTGAGCTATGCGATTTAGCTTTACATGTGTTTATGTGAAACAAATGTTGTATTTAATAAATAATAACACTAAAATACGAAAATTGAAACGCACGAATGATTCTTTCATTTAAGAAAAGGAGACAACTTTTAAAGCTCCCTTGATATGACAATTTAAAAGCCAAAATGATTTTATTGTAAAAAAGTTTACAAATTTTTAATTTTTAATATCAAAGTAAATTAATTAAAGATCAAACGTAAAATCATAGCTGTGCCGATCTTTTTCACCCGAGTACAAAAACGCGGGAAAAGCATGTATGTTTCTATACCTACGGCTTATGTGTTACTAGCTTCTGCCCGCGGCTTCGCCCGCGTGGTGTTTTGATAAAAGGTAGCCTATGTTCTTTCTCAGGGTCTAAAGATTGTCTGTGCCAAATTTCATCAAAATCGGTTGAGAGGTTTAAGCGGGAAAACGTAGACAGACAGACAGACAGAGTTACTTTCGCATTTATAATATTAAGTAGGGATTGGTACATCACAGCCAACTTGGCAGTGCCAATTATTATCAACATCCTTCCAAGTGATGAAGTGAAGAGTTTCATACATACATCCATACATTCTTACAAACTTTCTCCTTTATAATATTTATATGTAGGACTAATGTAATAAAATAAAAATAAGTTTACGGTCGCAACCTTTCTTCAATAACTTATGACAGCAATAAAGTATACATCATTTAAATTTAAACGGCCTCAATTTAAAATATTTATTACCTTAGGGGTAGGTATGTTTTAAAGCGTTCCTCAGATAATTCAATATACCCTATAAAATATACAAAAATTATTTTAAATCAGTTTTATAACGCTTTATCATAATATACTCAAATAATGAATGAAAAAATGTTATTCTACAACTTATAGAATACCTACATTTTAAAAACTTATACAATACTAGTGGTCCGCCCCGGCTTCGCCCGTGGTACTTATTTCGCAATAAAAGGTAGCCTATATATGTCCTTTCTCGGGTATCAAAATATCTCCATACCAAATTTCATGCAAATTGGTTCAGTAGTTAAGGCGTGATTGAGTAACAGACAGACAGACAGAGTTACTTTCGCATTTATAATATTAGTATGGATAATTTAACAATGTACCTACTAAAGACGGCCTTATCGCTGCCAGCGATCTCTACCAGGCAACCCAGAAGACGAGGAAAATAATAATACCTCGATTAAAGTCATATAACATTTTTCTATTCTATTGTTTGAAAATACATCCAACTCTATTCACTATTTAATCTGATTAATGAAAATATAATTGCAATTTTAACCGACTTTTATTAAAGTTACATTGTAAAGTGTATTAAAGATTCAATTACATAAATTACCTTTACCACCATGTCGCAAGTACCAGATATTAAAACACGATCGAATAAATAATATTATGGATCATTGGGATTGTTTAAGTTTTTTTATTACGCATAATCCGCTTTACCTCATTCACTGAACGATGCACGTAAGCTTCGAACTTGAGACTTTTACACTTTTGCTATTATTTTTAGAACATAGATTTACTAATATTATCGCGTTGAGTAAAATTGTGCAGTTATTGCTTATTAACTGTCATTTTATGACAATAATTAAAAAAAGACGTGTGGCACTCGGGGACTGCCGCGGTAAAGCTATTGCATAGCATGCCTTAAAGCCACACCTCCGTGCCCATCGGAGTGGGGAGCGTGAGGTTTTTTCGTTACGGAATTTCTGGATTCGGTCCCCGCGCTCAAGGCCCGCGATAGAAGCTATGCAATAGCTTAAAAATGAAATCCGACATATTAAGTTTTCTTGCATAATCTGGATACGTATATTTATTTATTTATTCATTTATTTCAATCCGTTGTTTGAAAGTAAGGTATGAAAAATATGAATATAAACTGGAAAGTGTACTCTATCACGCAAGAACGGCTGAAACAATTAAAATAAACAATTTGGTGCAAAGATGGACCAAATCTGAAAAAGTTGATGGCTCTATGTCCCAGAAAGTAATATTGTACCAGAGACTATAAACTATTGACTAATGAAGAACTCTTGTAAGTTTTTGTAAAAAAAATACATAATATAATAATATAATCCCGTCTCACGTCCACATTGTTCATAGCCGCAGCATTTATGACCTGGATTGGGCTTCCAAGAGCGGTCATTTTTTATTTCGTCTCACTTTTACTACTCGGTTGACCTCAGCGAGCGGAGTAAAAAACACAAGCGCTTTGTCGGCTCCGACCAACTAAAGACTCCTTTATTTAAGTTTAACTGAAGCTTTGAAACAATCGCTTAAGGAAAAATAAGAATACTTTGAATTGAAATACATTTTTTTAGAAATTAATGTGGTCCAATAAGAGGTGACTCATAAATCTCTCTGCAAAAGGAAAAGTAGACCAACCTAGTAACCTTGTTGATGTGATTCATACCAAATTTGATTCATGATTAAATAAACTAGTATAGCCAAGTATAACCCACAATGCTTGAATTTAATGTACCTCTATAATAAAATTTCGAAATATTATTGCTATTTTAGGAGAAAGACATCTCTTAAAGACTCTATATAAATTGTAGTATTCTCTTCGTGCGGTCAGAAATGTTATAACATAATTTTATTTTTGATTTTTTTTCTGAATGGTGTGAAGTCAAGTGGGTATATTTTAAGTCTGTAATAAATGAATTAGCAGGTCTGTAAAAGATTAGTGAGGCCTTAATCTCGTACCATAAATTAGAGATAAAGTTTAAAAATTTATTTATAAATTAGGGTTTTCTGTTGCAATAAACGGGGGTAGCAGTATTTAAACCACACATTATGAACAAATACAAATTAAATTTGGTCCATGAAAGATTAATAAACGTCCGTTTTATTCAATGCGATTAAGGAAATC
The DNA here is from genome assembly GCF_061535455.1 of Colias philodice. NCBI lineage: Eukaryota > Metazoa > Arthropoda > Insecta > Lepidoptera > Pieridae > Colias > Colias philodice. The sequence goes on along the minus strand of NC_143091.1, from coordinate 934,795 downwards.
TATCTCTGCACTTATCTTTACACAAAAGTATGAAATTTGTAATTACACACTTTTTGTGTAAAGAAGTTAAAGTGTGTAATTCTAACATTTTTACATATTCCAAAATCTTATAATTACAACAACACATTCACTCTACATTATCGGCCAGTCAATTTGCTTAGCGACAGTAACAAAGCTGCAAAGCATGCGTTCATTAATTATACAACAAGAAATTAACTTGAGAATTAATTATCTTATAATTACCTTTATCTAGAATCATGGGAGGATTTAGCCGTAAACATTATACTGGTTTGCAAGGGAATGGTCCAGCATTCTAACCATTTTCAATAATACAACGACATAGTTACCAATGAACTTACCGGTACCTAGGGGCCGTATGAAGACCTCTTATTTCCAGTCAGTTTACGCCGCGAATTGTACTAACTGAATTTGCCAGTCAGTTAAATCCACGGCGTAAACTGACTGGGAATTCTTATTCCCAGTCAGTTTACGCCGTGGACCTCTATGGACCTCTATCTCTCTTATGACCTCTTGGTCATACGGCCACAGCAGCTTCTCACCCCAGTTCCACATGGAGTGACCCGGGTAAAAACAAGGTAAAATGTAAACTATGTCATTCAGGGATAATGAAGCCACCTTTCCGCTAGTGGAAGAACTTTTCAAATCGGCCCAGTAGGTAGTATCGGAGCCTATTAATTTTAAACAAGGATACAATCAAACATATACTCTACTTAATATAAGAGTATAATTAAGTATTTACTATTTAATAATAATGGTGATTGCATTAAAAACAAAAAAAATAAAGATACATAACACGTCCGATTGGTTGATAAGCTTAGTTCGAATTAACTCAACTCCAATATACATCCTATATTCTATCCAGGATATTTCAAATATAAGCGAATGCAAACTGCAAATAGACAGTCTCTACCCAAGCATAGATTGAGATCGTTTCTATTTAGTATGTATAGAAAATGTATCGTGAATGATTCGTTTAACAAAGTTCAGTTATTGCATTACACATAGGTGCTATGATTTTCCCGCGTATGCATTCATGTTATCGCGTTACAATCGAACATATTTCCATTCTCTATTTCACTCCAATCAATTTTGTTTAAACCTTCTCTTCTTTTCGAAAATTGAATCTATATCCATCCCAAAATTTCATAAAAATTGGTACAGTGATTTAGGCGCGAAACCAATAGCGACACACATTTCGTGTTCATAATGTATTACAAAATTTTCAAATATTTTTTAAACAGAAGTAGTCATATGAACTTTTTATTTATTAACTGATTATTTAAGACTGCGTGTATTGCTATTTATAAACTTCTTAAATATTTTAGTTATTTATAAATCTTATTTAATTTATGTGTGCTTTTTATAAATGAAATCCTTCATTTTACTGTCTGTATGTAGAGCACATTATCTTTCTTTTGTTAATGTTTCACTAAAAAATATATACGTAATAAATAAATAAATAGATATATAAATACGAATACAATCGTACCGTCCGTGGCAACCGCGGGGGACGCGCCTACCTGCGCAGACGCTTCCCAAAACGAAAAAGAGCCCGCATTCCACGGCCGCACCCCACCTCAGCCTCACGGATCACTTAGGGCTGTCTACGAGAATTTTTAATGTATTTCTTGACAGATTTTACGCGAATAATAACTATATGAGGCGGTTTTTGTAAAGTGCTCGAAACTTCAATATATAGAACACCATATGAATTAATAAATAACATTTTAAACAGGCTTTAATTACTAACCAGTAATATTGATGATCCTTTCAAATTAAAACGTCTCACACTGTTGCGTTAATGCGGTTTGAAAAACTACACTGCACTCTACATCTTAAACCGAGGTCTTTAAGTCTACATAATATATGTATTTAGCAATTACAAGTATTCCGTAAAACTGGATAGATGACACAAGCAGAAGCAAGATAGTCCATCTTGTAAGCGCATCTTATCTGTCAATAAAAACAGAGAATGTAGGTTGTAAGGCAACCTTTTATGTTAACATGCATTGCAACGTCAACCTCTAATTGGTTTTAAATACGATACCATATATAATTAAACCTTACGAGTCAATTTGCTCATTAAATTACTTCTATCTTAGTTTCTCCTTATGATATTAATTTACAAATACAACAGCTCCCAACATAATTGGGTCAACATTCCTTAATTTCACAGATGACACAACAGAACGAATATACCGCAAAATTGCCTTCACATTAATGACATCAAAAATTCCACGCACTTGTGACAGCCCTAACTCATCCCTTTATCCCGACATTCTTGAATGCAGACCTGTTGCGTTCCCCCGTCTCTCCTGTCCCCCGTACTATAAATAATTCAATATAGCGATTAATTCGTGCCTGATACCGATTCAACTGTCAATTAATGGTACAAGATATTGTGGTTACTTTGTAGGCTTTTAGGGACTGGTAAATTGGTATGGATTGTACTAGATGGGGATATTTATCGCTTGGCAATACGATATTTGGACAAATGATTGGCGATACTTGGTTCGATTGAGGTTATTAAATTGTTTGTCAAACGTTTCAGTGATATAGCGGCTAAAATTTGGGCTAAAATAATATTTTGAATATATTGTTGTTATAAATTTAGTGGGAATAGAGGCTGATAATAGATGCTGTGCCCATTAATATGAAGGTATATCTATTATCTATTCCAAAGCAGTTTCATTTAATTTAATAAGTAGAATTTCTTAATAAAAAATTTCCGTTTTTAAAAAAAAGACGTAACTAAATCAGAGGTCTACATTTTACTTTATACATATATTTTATTATCATGAAATAAATATTTTTAAAATAATAATTATTGCATTGTTATACGTCTATCCAAATTCAATCAGAACTCGCATAAAACTTTCAATACCTTACTCCAGTCAAAGAACTAACTAGAAACCTTCTAGAAACGTAGCCAACATCGACTGACGTTTCAATTCTATTGTATGTCAGCTATACATACATACTAGCTGTAAATGTCCGTCTGTTTGTGACGCGTCTATTCAATTTTCTTTATTTACAGAGCAAGATTGTCAAGTACAAGGCACCATAAAAGTGATCCTCTCTACCAAAGATATTGCGTCTTTTCACTGATCGGTTTCGTTTTAAAGGCGATTTTAAATTATAGGTAGGTATATGCGTAATATTTAAATGGTTTTGTTATAAATTTAACAAGAATTTTGTGTATTTTACCAAAAAGATGAGACCAGTATTTCGCAATATCGAGCACCTTTTAGATACACAAAAACAACTGGCCTTAACAACTTTTTCATCTTCTTCTTCGTTTTAGTGTTCGCGCTACACTTTGCTTTTAAATTTCGTGGTACTCTAAATTCTAAACGTACGAATTTTTTTGGAAATTTGCTTCGGCAAAATAAATTATAACATTCAGAGTTATTTCCATATTAAAGTACAATAAATTACAAGCATTTAACTATAACTGTTCATCCTTAAAGAAGAATTAAAAGGAAAATCTCTTTCCTTTGACAAAGATAAAAGGAAGTGAATTGTAATAAAATTCTATGGCGTCTTCAAACGGTATTTCTCAAAAGAAACGTCAACAATTCCTCGGATCATACAAATAAAATAACGTGAACTTACCTGTGTCTATTCTTTATTCTTTAATTCAGCGAGAATCTTTTGTAAGATACATCTAAGAGTAAACTTGTATGATGACTTACGCGTCTCGGAATTTAATTTAAATTGCTACAAAACTCTGAGATACCGAGATTAAGAATAGTTGATAAAGTAAATAGAACAGAGCACATATTTTGAAAGAAATGTTATAACTTATGAGTCCAATTTCATCAAGTGGTAACTGCAAAAGCCTCTTCTAATGAATCGCGAGCTAAATATAGAGTACATAGAATTTACAAATTACAATATACCTCACTCAGAAATTTTTTCGCTGTAATTGAGCTTTTAGTTCATTGCTTTTGTATTTGTTATATGTACCTAGTACCTACTTTGGATACCTTTTTTATATTTTCTCAGCTCTCTCGAAAGCATGATTATAGATAGGTATTTTATTAATTAAATGTACATATAGACCGGGAGATACTGACACAAAATTTCGAGTCATTTGTAACAAGGATGGCGGTTCTACAGGGGTCTTAGTACGCAATGACAAAAAGAAAAATGATGGTGTGAACGCTGGTACCGGTGTCTTAGTCGCGTGGGCGTTTGTCGAACTCGTCGGAAAAATAGCGAAAGTCAAACGATTTGTAACACAAAAATTTTAGAATTTACCGATAGCCCATAAAAAAGTAGTAGGCGGTAGTGTCATGCCATACTTTTCCGGTGTGACTTACAGCCCGCCATACCGACGCGAATGTGTTGATCTAAATAAAACAATCATTCAACCATTTGTACCAGGCTAACTTTAGCACAGGTAACTATCGTCGTGCAGCCATTTACGAAAATCGCCATACCATACTTTTCGGACGATTCCAAATGGTCGCCATACCGCCGAAAATCTGCAAAAAATTTTTATTTCGCCAAACTTTTTGTACCAGTATTGCATTTGGATTTTTGGAGAGTATTTGATAAAATGTGACCATTATTATATTTGCCATACTTCTAGTAGGGGGAAAAAGTGCTGTTACACTTGAAAACTTAATTTATTATTAATTTATATAAGTGAGGATTTCCAACACTTAGATCTTTGAAATTTTGTATTTATATTTGTTGATCCTCAAACTTACAGGAAAAATAAGTGCCATACTGTTACAAATCGTTTGACTTTCGCTATTTTCCGACGAGTTCGACTAACGCCCACGCGACTAAGCCGCCGGTACCAGCGTTCACGCCATCGTTTTTCTTTTTGTCATTGCGTACTAAGACCCCTGTAGAACCGCCATCCTGTTACAAAAGACTCGAAATTTTGTGTCAGTATCTCCCGGTCTAATATTGCATGGAATGTACTTAAATTGTTAACTGAATATTTACTGAACGAAAAATCCTGAACAAGCGAGCCAATACATCGATAATTCCACTTCCAAGCTCGTTCGAACTCATATTTACATTTTCACAATTTTCTGTTAAATTTTTCGCTTCACTAAATATGGGCTCTTATATAATTTTAGGTAAACGTGCTCTCGCCTCGTAAATTTAATAATAAGTAGGTACTTACGCTTCGACACTGCATTTTGCGATGAAAATCTTGATTATAAGTTGTGTGCTGATTCTCGCTCCTCTTGTGTGATAAAAAGAAGACAGTCTGATGAGCAACATCATGATAGCTATGTAAAGAGTTATTTTCTTAAATAATAAGACTTTCATTCAGTATTATTTACAACTAAGGAATGGACGAAATGTGAACCTGTAAGTTTTAAATACATAACATACTTCACTTCATATATCTTAAATATTATCACATTACTATAAAAAGAGCTTTGCATTAGTTCTGAAAATTAAAATTTCTGATACATAAGTACACTCTGGAATAAATGAATGAATATAGAATAAACCAATCGGTCAATTCTAATGTTTTGTGTAGGTAGAGTTTGTATATTCTCTCAATAAAACCATGCATAGAAAGCATGTATGTGTGCTTCTTGGTTATTACATTTATTAAATTAAAATATAATATCTATGTGTTATCACAGTTATTTTTAAATGGACTCTATCTTGTTTTATTACGTCTTAATAAAAAGTAGGTAGGAAAATAAATCATAATGGCGATTTCAGTTACGTGATTCGATGCGTTTTGCATGATTATGTCGATTTTATTCCATAAATGTCTTTGTGGAGGTTTTTATTGAATCAGTAATTGAAAGTTATGTTTATATTAATTTTATACTCCTAAAAATTTATTTCAAGTTCTTAATTTCTCTAAATGAGCAAAGTTAGGAGTCGTTGGATTTCTTCTCTATTTTTTTTTATAATTCTACAAATGTAATATTATTTAGTTACACTGCCATACCATACCTACATATTATTTTGCTCTGAACTTATAAATTAACATCTTCATCGTTTTATTAATTTGCATTAAAACATTCTTCATTTATTTTTCTCAATTTAGGAGATAACGTTACAATAGTAGATAAATCTATGATGCGTCTCTAAAACCTTTCGTAAAACTAGTTAAAATCCGCCCTACATAGGCGCACGAAGCTCATTATAATAAAGCACGTTTCTAGCTATATATATGTTATGTATATCTATGTATATAGGATCTAGACTAGACAAGGGAAGACTGTGCTTAATGCCGCGTCGTGACCAAACTCCCGCGCAAGTGTGCGTGCGCGTGATTCGCGGCCGAATGTCTGTGTGACTTTTCGTATCCATTGCATGCTCTTTCAGTTTTTTTTTATTGTAATTTTTTTCTGTGTGATCACTGAATAAGGTTATTTAAAACGGTAGTATGTGTAAAATAGTAGTAGTGTAAGTTACCTATTAGATAGTAAATTTTACAAAAAAAAATTGCCAGTATGATGTGCTTATTCCTTCCACAATAGTTCACTATATTCACTGATTTACTACAACTATTCTGCAAAAAACATCAGACAAAAAATTGTACATGCCGTATATTTAAGTATTTCATTAGTTTCACATTTAATTTAACCACGCATAAACAAATTTAATAAAAACCAACATCTATATAATGTACTTAAAATAATACTATATAATTAATAATAATGTTATTCGATTAACTCGCGGTCGCGCAATGGAAACATTCAAAAACTTATATTTATACATACTAATACTATATACTTCATTAAATTGTTCATCTATTGAGTCAATGTACGAACTCGAATTTGTTCGGTGTTTTTTGCCAACCCATACAATTATAGACTATTACTACGATCGGTAATCGAGAGATAATTTAAAACGACGTTTATCGAATATTTAAGATAATAGTACCTGTATTAGCATATACACCTTATTTAGTAGCTAGCGCGAATCGAGATAGGCTGAAAATGCTGACAAATATGCAATGTAATTTGTATTTAGTAGGTATCATATTCGTATCGTTTATTTAGGAATTAATTAAATGATGAGGTTGATTCTTAATAGAACGATTTTTTTCTTATTCTATTAAGGAAAATAATTTTAAAGTTACACGTGTTAATACAAGTCACACCTATTTCTAATCTTATATATTCAGATATTATGAATTTATTTCCAAAATGAATATTTATTACAAGAATTCCTTATCCGTATACTAAGATATTATAAGGCTACCTAAATATATGAACCTTTCCAATAATATTTTAAATTATTAAGACCAAATTATAACATCATTTATATACTTTGTACATTTTCAGGTATATACTTTGTACATTTGTAGGATACCAACTTAATACAACTTCAACAAATATATCAACCAAAGCATTCGTCAGACGCATGTGTAAAAAGCCAGGCTAGCTTTTACTGACCTCCCAGCAATTTTTTGCACCCACATACAATTTTTATCATCTGTACATTACAGAATGTCCGTTATTTCAACCGTATCACTATACACAGTTATTGATACATAGTTATCGAAAATTCGTGTGAAAACAGGGCATGGGCAGGAAGAATTATGTTACAAAAAACACTGTTCTCTCTTGAACCTGCTTAACCGGTCTGGCCGAATCGCCAATACTGGCCAAAATAACCACATCGGGTTTAAAGGATTTTATCAGCTAATATTTAGTGGTAAGAACTATATTGCTCTGCTGTAGATTTTCGCACTGAGCTATAGCTGTGTGTATGTGTAAAATCAACTATTGTAAGGCTGGGTTAAAAGAACATTTTTTATATATTTTTGACAGTTATTCAAAAGACAGAGGAAAATTTACAAAATAGAATAAGATGATACAAATTAAAAGTTACCTACTGTAGTATTAAAATAAATGTCGATAGTTAATGTGCTCCAATAATTAATTAATTCATAGACAATCTTTCATAAAATATCTCAATCGATTCCAATTCCACGAAAACGCCAATGTGGTCTTTCTTAATTAAAACGTTCAATATTCATAGTTTAGCTTCAAATATAATTACGTGTTTATGTGCCGAAAATAAATTAATCACCACGTTACTGATAGCCTATATCCAATTTGATTTGAACCACCCAAACTGAGGTATGAAGTAACGATGGAATTTATTAAAAAAATGTTTCGATCTTTGTCTACCTTACCTTTGAAGTTTTAATGAAATCTTCCACAAAATTCTTACTACAATACTCCTCTTGTTTAGTTTTCTCGATCTAGCTCTATCCCCGATAGAGCATGCTGTTTTATATTGTCCAAGTTAAGTATAATTAAAAAAAACGTGTGGCACTCGGGGACTGCCGCGGTAAAGCTATTGCATGCTATGCCTTCAAGCCACACCTCCGTGCCCGTCGGAGTGGGGAGCGTGAGGTTTTTTCGTTACGGAATTTCTGGATTCGGTCCCCGCGCTCAAGGCCTGCGATAGAAGCTATGCAATAGCTTAAAATAACTGAACGAGTAGTAACTGTCTACTATCACATCTTCACGATAGGTCAATACAAAAGAGTACTAGTATTGCTAACTGAACCATATCTCCAATCGATTTAAATTAGCACGCACATATGTATTAATTGGCTAGTAAACACATTACCCTCCATAAACAATATACGTTTACCCGTAGACATTACAATGTTCCGATAAGCAGACACTTAGGACAATGGCATACAAACAGGCGTGTAATGTCGAGAATTCGCTTAGTTATTAATATTGCTGCTCACATGCTTTCTCCAAGCCATACTGAGCATGCATTGAATATACCTTAAGCGCTTATCGCAAATTTTCACATACCTGTTCCTTAACCAGAGTCAATTTCCATACCGCAGACAAGACAAGATTCTATGCTAGCGGGTTCTCTAGCTGTCCTTATGTGGCTTGGTGACGTCATAATTAGCGAATGTCTAATTATCGTGGCTTGGTCCATTCTGATAGCCGGTAATCTCCTTACGTTACCTTCTTAGGAACTTGCCAAGTACCAGTGTATTTATGCTCTCTAGCTAATTTTAACAAGTACTTGATTATACGATATTTGCGTTCCGTATTGGGGCGTGAAATGTTTAAAATTCAGATCTGTCTTGCAGATTTTTCTACATAGAAAAGTACATCATCCTCTGAATATTTTTGCCACAAAGAAAGCTAGGTATGTATCTAACCAACTGAATATAGTTAATATGTAACTCTATTTTGAAAGAATTTACTACTCGTATTTAAATTAAATATATAATTGAGGCAAAATCCACAAGTATTCAGCGACAAAATTTTCAAACATAAAGCCAGATTAAGCCGTTGCCGCGAAAGCTTATAATTTATTATATCGATGTATCTTTGATGTTAAACCTCACTAATTGCCTTATTCGTGAATTGCTTCTAATACGAGCCCTTTAGAATAGAATAACAATAGGATTAATGTACGTCTAGATTTGAAAATCTTAACCAAAGATATTCTTAGTGACTCGAATAATTATACTCAAAGTAATATTAAAGAACTTAATAATCTATTCTAGTCTTCAAAAAGCTCTTATAATATTCTGTAGACGCTTTATTTATGGCATTAGTGCAATTTAGAAATCCAATATCTTATAGCCTAAAGCCAGTAAGGTTATTTTACAGAGAAATAAGAGAATACTAAATGGGGAAGATGTTTTTGCACTCAAGCAATCAAAGCAGTGAAATAAATTCTGCATAAAATCCATCTCAATGCTAAAGTCTGTTTATTTATTTATCTATCTCTTACTTTTTTGTTTGGAATGAAAATAATTTAAACGCAGATCAAACAAAGACTACTTTTTAAAACCTGCGTGATTTTGTCCGTAGAAAAAAGCAAGGCACACACAACTATCTACAAAGTCACTGAAAGTAATATTAAAAACCTACGTTATATACCTTCTAATCTTCAACATTTTAACTAATTTGATTGGTTAAAAGCTAAAAAAAACGATAACCAATACAGCTGAAGAGCTTTTGATAATTTTGCACTCACGATATTACGGTGATCGATCTTACAAGACGGGGAGCACATTCATCATATCTATAGCCCAATATCACAATACAGAAGTATAACTGACTTTATGTTCAATATGCAGACAGCAGACGGCTTTTTAATAGGGCTGACACTTAGATAAATTAATGATATCATCGTTTCTGCATTAGGAACCATACTACTAACTCTATCGATATATTAAAAAGGTTTTCGGATTTAAAGAGTAAAAATTTTAAAGAATTAGGGTTAAAAAATATTGTATCTCAGGAGAAAATTTTTGAACATATCGGTGTACAGACGTTGGCAATATGTTAATGATAGATGTGACAGGTTGTTTCATATTTAGATTTTTTATAGGGTTTAGAGATTTTTTTGATAAAATGAACAGTTTTTAGGAAGAAAATTGTTTTATTTGCATTGTACTTTTTAAACCATCTTTTTTTATTATAAACCAATGCTAAGAAGCATACTTGACTAACCGGTCAGCAACATTGTATGCCTGCAACATAAGCATGATTTTCATGCTACGCTATGTTTTCATGTTTTATTTTTCATTTAAAACATGTTTTCTTGTTAAAATAATCCTTATCTTTAAAAAACGAAGATTGTTGCAGTACTAGTAATAGTTATAACTGAAAATAACAAAAAAATCACAAATCACGTTTAAACTTGTTAATTCCGACACTCTCATTCATGCATATACAAATTGAATTAGATAAATAAATTACGCACATAAATAAATATTTTCTGTGAGGCAGCCCTAGCCCAGTATACGGCATTGAAAAACGATATAAAATTTCTGCAATGAGAAATGATCGGAACTGGAAACTAGATGGAAACTAGACGTCTTTCAACCGCGGATTGACGTAAACAAATCATTTATTCAAATTTACAATATTTCAATGGAATATGAGTTGGATTATTTCCTATTTCTCTATTGAAATATGTATGTTAGAGGATTCCGTGCCAATTTCTTCATCTGGGGTTCATTTCAATTATTCCATTGATGTGGCATAATGTAATTATCCCATTTAACTAAAGCGACTAAAAGCTTGTTTCGAACAGAAATAAGCTTTACCTTTGGCTTATGACGAAATTGTAGTTAGGTACAATAACTTGAAAGATATTTTTTATAGGTAGAAATAGAGGAAAACAGAAATACCTGCACATTTCTATGAATTGTTACTGCCTTAGCCACGTCTGGTCAAAAGACAATTAACTGTTTTAGCATCAACTCTACATAGTATAGTTTTTTGTTTGCCCTGTCTGTTCTCACCTAATGTTTGTCTGTAGTTTACTTCAAACAATAATCTGGATTATTGTATAAGCACTAAGAACTATTTTGCTGTGAAGATCTAACGATCATAATATGCATCGCTGATTGATGTAATAATTTTTTGAGTTCACTTCAATAAAGACGTCCATGTCGATTATGTTTACTTTATTTTTAAACCTTCAAAATAATGTGAAATGACTGAGTGTTTAGATTATAGATATTAAGTTATCAAAGCCTTTTTCTCCCATAAATCTTTCAAATGAAAGACCGAATTGATTAAAAACTTTCTTATAAATTCAATAAAATATCCTTAGACTAATATTTAGAGATCTATCATAGAGATGTTTTTACCAATATTCTCAAAATACGTTACCACGTGAATTCACTACAATTTTAAAACACTCGGAACAATAAACACCAGCAGTATTAATAGGTCGTCTGTGTAATAAACGAGCTATATGTAGTCTATAGCACAGATAATATATACTGGTAACAGCACTATAAAACACGATCTAGTAATGTACCTTCTCTGTACTGGGCTGTTACGGTAAATCTGAGGAAACCTACGCTTAGTACAAGATAAATTGATTGCTTTATTTACAAGTGGAATTTGCTAATTGCTTACGTATTATTTCTCATTTGTGATCCTTGATAGGTTTATATTACTCTTCGATACTAATATCGATACTAAATATGTACCACGGGCGAAGCCGGGGCGGACCACTAGATATTGGATAAAACTAGTGAGCCTACACATAAAATCCATATAAGATTTGTTACAGTTATCTCATGCTTAAAAGACAACTAAAAGCTTTCGGTCTCGCGACTGTTTTTTTAATGAATGGGCTATCTACACCGAAATAATTTTACAAATCGGACCAGTAGTTCCTGAGAGTAGCGCGTTCAAACAAACACACAAACTAATTTTCAGCTTTATAATATTAGTATAGATATTCATGTCACCAAACCCCCCTAAATCTTTCTCCTATGCACACCACATTATTGTGAATATATAGTCAAGCTTTTCTTTCGTTTTAAAAATTCTTACACAAGTATAACGCATAATAATACAAATAAAGTATCGTCCATATCATATACTCCGACCTCACATTCACGCAAGGAATGTACGATCATTACCCAGATTTATGCATACAACTTCCCAAAAACAACCACACAAATAGTACACCTCTAAACACTGGTTTATTTACATACCACTAACATGGTATTATGGGTAATAACCATTTATAATAAGAGCTATAATTGCGTACATAACTTTTGTCACGAGTGCCTATGAGTTATGGTATCCTCTGGGAACTAGTAATAGTAATGCAAATACTATTCAGTAGATCGTAAACGTAACTCAAATAGTGCATTAAAATGAAAAATTATTCCTTATTCACTTCGCGTTGTGTTAATGTTGCATTATATAAAATTGGTGTTAGAGAGATATAGAGACGCAGAGTATACGTAGATTCAATTAATATTAAATATCAATTTCTATGTTAAACAGATTTGATGTAGTTGTTTGTGATCTGAGGTCAATTTTACGAAGTTTTTACGTATATCACATTAAATGAAATATCATTTTCTTTACAATTTTTTTACAAAAGGATTAGTGAAGGCTTTTGGGTGTTCCAATTAAGTTGAGCCTACAAGACAAGACAATCGCATACAAAAATCATTATTTTCAATTAATTACACATTATTCACAGCATGCTTCAAATGCTGAAAGAAAGGTTTACCAAGCGACTGTTTTAAAAGTTTGAGAACATATTATGTCTCTCTCCTTGGAAGCTTTTATTCCTACAACTGGAACAAAATTAGACGATGTATGAGGATGTTCATGATGTAAGGTTTCTCCTCCTTCAGAATTCAAAATAAATCTTTAAGAAAATTTCCATTTATTATCAGTCAATATTAAACGATTTTCTGATGACGGCATCGCCAACAATAGATGTTTACTATATAAACATGTTATTCTTAATAGTTATCTCGAAAAATAATAACTTGACGAATATTTGGTTGGTCAATTGTTTTAAGCGGGTCATCGACCCCGCCCCAAAACGGCCAAAAAACCTCTCGCAGCGATCACTCTTATACATATCAGTTATACTACGAAAACTGTGAGCTTAGCTTTTATTTTTTATTCGAAAAAAAATATAACGATTTTTTTTCTTTTTTCTAAATATTGATGTTTACCTCCAACCACTCTGATATAAAATACTTTTAATGTTGATATTAGTTCAATGTAAGTGTGTTTTTCTTATGAACGCGAACGAATATTATAAATATATGAACAGAAAAACTGTTAGGCTTCCTCTGAAGGATAAACAAAAAAATCGAAGATCCTATATGAAAGCTAAGTCATAATGTTAACTGTTATCTTAGAAACATTATTAATACACTTATTTTTTTCATTACACCGCAAATGTGTACCGCGTAATACCTTTCTTATTTTATAGACATTTTCCTTTTGCAATCTATTTATGCACCCATACGAAACTATAAAGATAGCCATTCAAAATACATTAACACGAGAAGAGATAAAATACTAGTTTATTTTAAACATAAACGTCTGATATAACTTAATAAACCTATATTTTATTAACAAAAAGCCGAAGCAAAAGCGTTACGTGGTCACGACAGAAATATATAAGTTAACAACCTTCGATACTATAGCCTATGGGGTATCTTGGACCGCATTCCTGCACCCAGCCCGACTCAACCCGCTTATAAGCCAAATAAAACAATCACTCGATGAAAACAAACCCCACCCTTAACACCAGGCACTAAGCCGCACTTTCGAATAAACATTAACTTTCCAACCAATATCGATACTGGTATCCTGCTAGCTCATTAAAAACAATATCTGTGTGAACCTTATTGCGCAGAGTTAAAGTTCTTATTTGCGAATTTAGACAATTATGATCACCAGCCTCACGTTGCTATGCAATTATAAAAGCACCTTCAATAAATTGACTATAGACCTTGCTGGTAAAGAGCTAAGTTTCATATTCGGCTAGCAAATAACTTTCGGACTGAAATGGCCGTGCTTTTGTCCACTCACGCCGACTTGTGTCGTTATTTTTTTCTCGTCGAAACCGCGGAAGGGATTAATTTAAAGCAAATAAACTGTTACACGTAATGCCGCAAATAAAACTTACGGGGAATTCATGTATTCGGTAATACCTGTTTGCTGTGCCCTTACACCGCTAAAACTTTCCCAGAACTACTGACAAATCTCACGCAATTTCTTTTTATCTTTATCATCATTTTCCAGTTATATGGTCTACTTGCAGAGTAAGGGGTCATAAAACCTTGCAAAAATACTAATCTCATGCGTCGTGACGACCTCTATAGGCCTAAATAAATAGGTATTAATTTTTGTGATACATATTATATTCATGTCGTTTCAAGTGTCACGATTTTTGCCAAGTTCGTTACACAAATGCATGCTTTTCTCTACGTTAAAACGTACAAAACACCTTAAACCGATCTTCCCGCACACATTAAATAATCACAGAATATAAAGGCAATTCAATAAGACCTCTATAAAATTTCGAAATATCACCCATGATGAAACTTGATTATATATTATTGTTGGATCTCTTCTGCCCATTTCGTTGGATATTATTATTCTGCCGTTCGGAACTTTATTGCTCTCGTATCTTAAAACTATAACGGCTTTCTCAATCATAACATAGATAGAATGTACCAGTAATTCTCGAGATTAAGCTCGTCTCAATTATTTGAAAGGTATTTTATAGAATATGATTGAATTCAAGCGATTATTTCTAAAACAATGTTACCTATTTATGACGATTAATCAACGCTGTTAAAGACACTTTTCCGAATGAATAACTATGTGAATATAGAATGAACATGTAGAATGTGAAATACACAGTTATTTAAATATCTTTTTTTAAATAATGCCTTTTCTGCTTCTGCAATCACACATTTTATCTGTTTTCATTGCTTTATTTACAGTTTGGCCCAGTTGGTTAGATAGATAGAGATAGAGACTAACACTTTTATATGCAACAAAGCTGAATCGACAATTTGAACAATTGCAGTCTATCGCTAGATAGCGATATCTTCCAGTAGATATTTTTCGCGCAGAGGATCCTCGTACTCAGTACACCTTGAACAAATTCAAGAACCTGAAGTTCAAGATAAAAAGCAGGTTACTTTGTTTTAGAGTTTGATTTTCAAGTATTGACTCAAAACCAAAATACAGGTATTATGCCTTAAAATTCCTTCTTTTTACAAAGCATGAGTCAGTCAATTGGATGTTTACTGATCAGAAGAGGCTCTCGAGATGCGCTTGAGTTCCCAGTATCAACGTGGCCTGTGTTTTGTGGACCAATGACCCGGTATTGATCTTATTTTTCTTTATGAATTCCTTTTGGTGTCAAGTCCCTTAAAATTTACATTGAGTGGCGTGATCGCCTTAAATGAACGCGATTCTCTGAACTGAAATGTTATAGTATTTTCTTTGGACGGAAATTAAAGATTGAATGCAAATTAAGAGCTGCAATTGTATAATTATAACTTTGCTGGAAAAGTACTGAAGAAATTGAAAGATAGTTTGAATCTTAATTAAATAATATAAATTCGGTTGCAAACATGTAACATACCTTTAGACCACAGCTATCTGAGTCAGTGCTAGAAGTACAGAAATTTATTTTAATATAATATCTTTCTTAATATATATAAATCTCGTGTCACAATGTTTGTCCTCAATGGACTCCTAAACCACTTAACCGATTATAATAAAATTTGCACACCATGTGCAGTTCGATCCAACTTGAGAGATAGGATAGTTTAAACATGTAGGTACCACGGGCGAAGCCGGGGCGGACCACTAGTAATAGATAAATCTTTACCTATACATCAGACGTTTGTCTAAATAACCTATACTAACCTACAGGTTTGAACCATATAATCAGCTATCTAGTGCTTCGAGGTAGTGCAGTAAAAATCTCGTAAATTCAAGTGTAAAATTTTATCACAGCCTGAAACGGCGGTCCGTAAATAAGACGTGGTTAGTGCACTCTGATTATCTCGTATTTTTAACTTGAACGCATTATTTAATGGTGAGGTAATTAAGGCTTTACGACTTATGGAATCTCAGCTGAATTTTATGCTTTCCTGCATATTGTGGGAATATGAGGAACCATGTTTTAAAGGCCATATCATGCGTTTTATTGGCGGGCGAATAAAAATTCAGTAGTCACCAGTAGCCGATATGTTGGTGTGTTAGAAGCACACTTAAAATATTATATAACAACTAGCGGTCCGCCCCGGCTTCGCCCGTGGTACATATGAAAAATAGATGTTGGCCGATTCTCAGACTTACCCGAAATGCACAGAAAATTTCATGAGAATCGGTCATGAAATTTCGGAGGAGTATGCAGACTAACATTGTGACACGAGAATTTTATATATAAGAGATATACATTGATGTTCTTTAAAATCGTATTATTTCGGAGTTGAAATAACTTTTATCTATTTATTGTTCTGTTTCTTTTGTATTGTATAACTGATGATAAAATGATTAATTAGTTTAAGCTTACAACACTGCCTTCTTAATAAATTAACTCATTTCAAAAAAAAATTATTTCACATAAGTAATTTATTTGTGGATACCACAAGAAAAACGCAAATAAATAGACAGAGCTTAATTAAGTCGTCCAACAACTATAATTTAAAAATGAACACGACATTATTTCACCGATGACTGGCCGCTTATTAAACAAACAAACACACATTTCTTAGAAATATCAACATCATCACTCTTGTTGAGAACACAGTAACGGCAAAGGTTGTTGACCCGCTAATGATTTCTGCGCCGAAATTTAATGTATCGATAATTTTCGTAATTTTAAACAGCACTAAAATGTTTCCAAAAACACATTTATGTTTGAAATGTGGCTGTGTAAAAGTGATTTTATTGTTTAATGTGCATTTATTATACGTTTTATGCGTGTTTATTAATTTAAATTGCTTTATTTTAAAAACACATCATCTAAATCGGATACGCTTACTTTTAAAGAAATGGAAAAGTCAATTCATTTTACAATACGAATACCCATTTATTTATCGGTATAAAAAATCTATTGATATATTTAAATACCTATATCGATATGTTCCAATACATTACTGTTAACACAATGATTATTGATTATACCTAATGCATGCAAAATGTGTCGAATATTATTAAATTATCGGTAATATGATCAAAAGGCGAATGAATCATATTTTGACCAAAGTGAATATTAATGCACAATTCAATTAATTATTATTGGTGTCGAAAATATGAACATAAATTATTGTGTGTATTGATTTTTTACAATTTTTAAATAAAACGTTTGAAAAAAAAGTGCAATTGATCGTTCGTGTCAACAGATGTTGAAAAATGGTTTTATTTTGTGCGCATGCGCATTTCATACAAAAGACATCAACGATCATGTCGATTCTTACAAAAATATAATTAAACATAGCATTTAATTATAATAATTTCAAAAATATTTTTTTGTTATAATATATTGGATTAACATAATATGTATATCATTTAATCGTATAATGTTTTCATTCCACATATTGATGAAGATCTTTTCTTAAAGAACCTTATTTTTTTTATTTACGGTAATAGCTTTCTTTCCAATTGTTACATTATAAATAGTGTTATTATTTAATGTGTATATAATTTCAAAAACATTTATTTTTATGATTATAATATATTATAAACGATTAATTCACACGTGCGATTTTTTTAAACAACCGTAATTTTTTTTAACCTTGTTAATCACATTTCTTTCCGATTACAGTTAATTCTTGTAAATTAATTTACGTATATTTAAGTCGTGACCACAAATGGTTGTAAGACCGCAGCCAGCCTCTGAGTAATTAAGCTCCTAGCCTGGTTTATTAATTCTCTTAATAATACTCTTGAAAGATTGAAAATTGTTATTTTAAATGATATTACTACTGGCATTGAGAGGTTATTAACAGAAGAAAAAAATTAGCGCCAAATTTTACGACTCTATGATATACTATAAGTTTACTTTTTTTGTTAGTATACCTGTTTAGTGTTTATATTTTAACAATTTTATCATAAATACAGAAATACCTAATAATAATAATAAATAAATGCATTGATGCTATATAAAAAGCTAAAATATGAACAATATTGAGTAAAAGGCCTGCGATTGTCAAACGTCTAATTAATGTTGTATCAGAAATTTTCTTGGAAAATACGAGGTTCGTAGTAATGAACTTCGTATTTCACATTCAACATTATTAGGTAAATGGTTCTCTTTGATAGTGAAACATTTATCTGATGCCTTTACCAAAATAATAGTTATGACATATTTCTATTAAATATACAACTAGCGACCCGCCCCGGCTTCGCACGGGTGCAATGCTGATACTAAATACACTACAGAAAAACTGTGAACGTTGTATATAAAAACATAGCGGCCCGGCCGGCCGGTACCGCCGCAAATGCTACGTCCCGCAATTTTTAAATCTGTAATATCTTCGAAAATATTCACTTAAATCACACGGTGTAAAGGGCTATATAGATCTATATCAAATGAACAATGTATTTAAGGTATTTAATTGGTTAAGGATTAATGCTGTATTGGTGAAAATCGCTTCGAAAATTAGCTATTATTTGTCGTAAAAAGTAAATGACAAAAAAATGTTATTGTGGGTTATCCATAAGAGATAGACATATACCATCGCGGACTTTTCTGTAGACCTTTTCAATGTGTATAATACTTAGTACATTATTTTGATAAAACTCGTAGGGTTCAGCCTGCGTTTGCAATATAAGCGGTAAAAAATGTAATTTTTTACGACATCACATTAGAAACCTCAAAAATAACAGTACTTCTCCACTATTTAATGGATGTTATTATACATATAAACCTTCCTCTTGAATCACTCTATCTATTAAAAAAAACCACATCAAAATCCGTTGCGTAGTTTCAAAGATTTAAGCGTACAAAGGGACATAGGGACATAGGGACAGGGAAAGCGACTTTGTTTTATACTATGTAGTGATTTTCACTTCGATAATTCGAAGTGGTTTGCAAAGTTATTAGATGGTCAGTCTATTCACTAACTTTTTGACAATCAAATAGACTATAGAATCACGAGTGGCCGAGTTGGTCAGGGCATCCGCCCCGGAATGGCGCGAAAGGATGAGGGTTCGTGTCCCGCCTCGTGATCGAATTTTTTCTATCTATATATATAAAACTCAAAGGTGACTTATATAGTGATCTATCAACGCACAGCCCAAACCACTGGACGTATCGGGCTGAAATTTGGCATGCAGGTAGATGTTAGGACGTAGGCATCCGCTAAGAAAGGATTTCCCGAAATTCTTGCGGGAACGGAGAAAAACGGGGATGCACGTACAAAGTCGTGGGCGGAAGCTAGTTCTTTATAAATTTATAATCAAATAGAGTTAAATAAAGGTTTTATCTTATAATAATTGTGAAATTTTTCTTACAACAAACATTTTTACATTGATTTGTCTTTTTCGTCATACTAAATACAGCGAATATTCATAATGTCATGGTATTCAATAAATCAAATAAAAGTTTGAGCATCTCTATCTCAAAATACGTTACCTGTACGAGCCCATTTACGCTAAGTCCAACTTTATACCATAACACAATAATTGCCGCGATCTCAGATTTTTTTCAAACTTTTTTATCGAACGAGCACCTGTGCCCAAACGGACCCACGATGATTTCGATGACTGGTTACTTTTTGGACAAATAAAAGCAACTACCTCTTCACCAATACATTTTATACTTTACTTCATACAGTTAAGGTTAATTTTCAAATGGTTGCTATAGACAGGCTGTGTTTTTTTAATGTCTTCTTTTTAGATAGAGGGTGAGAAGATGAGTTTACTGACAAGCCAAAAGCAAGCAGGTAGAAAATCGATTGTTGATTCCCGCCAAGAATAATAATAAGAAATCTGCAGACGAACGTTACAAAGATGTTTTTATACCATCATAAATAGAATTGATATCGCCATAAATCTATCAAGATCTTGTAGGGACTAGTATTAAGGTTTTTTATAATGTTTTTCACAAAGTATACATTGCGCCTTGTGTGAGAAAAAAGAAGCAATATATATTAAGTATATATCACACATATATCACATGCTTTTTTCATTTGTTATTTTACACGTATTCTCACGGATATTAAAATTGATTTATAGTTAATTTAAATGATTTACTTTTATGATTCCAAAATAAAGCTGTTGTAAACTTAACCTAAACCTTAAACCATAACCCGGAGCTGTGTCCATGACATGTCAGTCGAAAGGTGTACAATGCTAGTCAAAGAGAATTTTATCAAAGGACATATTTAAATGAAAATATTCCTTTAATATCTCTTTTAGTTAAATTATAAAGAGACGTTTTGTACTTAATGCCCTCATTCTATACGATAAAATAATATATTAACTACTTTCTTAACTACTCGTTGATAATTATGTTTATAATCATATAAAGTATAGTCTGCTTCTGTTTTATAAAGTCTATATTCCATTTCTTCTTTTAACAAATGATATTAAAAATTTATAAGAGACTAGCGGTCCGCCCCGGCTTCGCCCGTGGTACATATTTCGCAATAAAAGGTAGCCTATGTCCTTTCTCGGGTATCAAAATATCTCCATACCAAATTTCATGCAAATTGGTTCAGTAGATTAGGCGTGATTGAGTAACAGACAGACAGACAGAGTTACTTTCGCATTTATAATATTAGTATGGATTAATATAATTTTCATATGTTTTAAATCAACAAACATGATCTACCATTGGCCGCTGACAATATTTTATTGTTTAAAGTTAAATCTTTCTTCATGAAAAAAAATATTAATCATCCCCAGTTTTATTGCGAGATAATTCATATTCATAATGAGGAACGACACCGCGTCTACGAGTATAACACTTGATATATAGGACATCGCAGTCTAGCTTAACTCAGATACCAACCCACGAACGTAGAAAATTACTGGTATTAAATGAAAATCGCTCGAAATTGCACCGGTGTTCGCATAAATTGCAATTAGCCGTGATCCACTGACGCCTGCAGAGAACACGAAATTAATTTTATTACATACTAGCGGTCCACCCCGGCTTCGCCCGTGGTACATATTTACGTTTTCTCTACATAAAAACCATCCTCGTACTTCGAGGAATATAATAAAAAAAGAATTATCGAAATCGGTTCAGCCGTTCTCGAGTTATGCGCTTACCAACACATTTTGCGATTCATTTTTATATATAAGATTATAGTGAAATATCGATACCGCCAAAATTACTTTATCTTACCCCTTGTGTATCGATAAATATTTACTCTCAGTAATTGCTTTTTCCGGGAATTATAAGTGGATAGATAAAGATAGTAATTTCATTTTTGATGCAATTCTGTTGTACGATACATAAAACTGTGTTCTGTACAGATTGTAAAATACATAACTTTTACTATGGTATATTTTACGATAGCACTATAATCAATATGAGAATTATGGTTTATCTGTGCTTTAATCCAAGCTATTTTATGGAAGTAGTTAGCTTGAGAGCAACAACTTTTTTTTCGACATATTAAATAAAATAATACTTATACTCTAATCAATATAGCAATGTTGATATTTACTTAGAACGTTTTTTTCCATTAGCGAAAACCACATGATAGTCAGTGTGATTATTTCATAAGGCTTAGATTCTTCTGTTTGTAGGTTTGTACCAAATAAGCTCTGTAACCGAAATTATGATAAGTAATTCTTTCATAACCAGAAATAAACATTATTCGTGAGCGACATAATATGTTACATTTTAATTTTATTACTAAGAAATAAAATAGGTTTCTGTTAAAACAAGACTTCAATCGTCGTGAATCAAACCAGATTGTGTCGAAACATGTTTCGAGTACAACATACACGTATGATGAATTTAACAATATAAGCTAATAGTTTTTGTCTTAAGATAAGCTCAGGGGAGCGATAGTCAATATGAATTATGAAGTTCTTGGCTCCTAATAGTTATTAGAAGCTTAGGCTTACGTCTATACTGTTGTGGCCCGGAATATAGTTAGCCGTTTAACCTAATCTCTGTCTGTGATAATACGGAATTAGTCGGAACTTTGTTTTAGCCTAATTGATGTCTATTTTGGGTATACAGGGATTTCCATATACTTATATGATAATATTATATGAATCTTCTCTCATCTACAAACTTTACTCTAATAGATAGAGTTTATTAACAGTTTTATATCAAAAAATGTGTGCATGTACTAGTGTACACACGTAAGAAGTGAAATTTCTTTATGACCTTATTTAAAAAAAAAATTATATATGCAACTTTACAGAAATACGTCGAATCACGCGTGGTAGGGATAAGAAAAAGATGGCGCGTAACGGAAAAATGTCACGCGTAACGCAAAAATGTTACACTAAATTTTTTTCCAACCCCGATAAAGAAGTTTCACTTCAATAATTTACTTATTTAATCAACTTATATAAAACACACCGTATGCTTTCCACACTCTATATAAATGTTATAACTTGTTATGTCTTAATTCCAAAGGAAAATCTTGCACAAAAAAATAAAGTCCTACATTCTTTCTCATATGTAATAAATTTCCCAGATTTAAAACACATTTATAGATCCATGCGTTATTACTTTCGCAGTGAGCATTTATGCGAATAAATTGGCGTCCAAAATAAAGAGTTAATTTAAATATTAACTACTGATGTTTAACTAACTCACTAAACAGGGACACGCCATGTTAATCGAATGAATAATTGTTTCGTTAACGATATCTAGTCGAATTTCCTTGATCACATCATATGAAAATAACTCTTATAGACATAAGTTTAAGTATTAATATCGCTTGGGCGGTATGTAATGGCTCTACATTGACAGTATCGAGTTTGCTCTTAGCAATGGCTCGGGCTATGGGTGCCGCGTGCGCGATCCAGCTCGCCTATAAAATGCATTTCTTTTCTGGAAATATATTTTAGTATTTATTTTAATAAACTTTGTTTGTATGTAGGTACCTCTAATTTTCAAAATAACCTTGAATTTATTAAATTCCAATAAATATAACTTAAAATTTAAAACTTAAAGAAAAAATACAGTAGAACAAAAAGAATTATAACATTCACCTCATTATAATTTCAAGCTCATGTTATGTCACTAAAAAAATTTCATAGATATTAGATAGGTACATAATCCAATATGATAATTCTCTCAAACAAAAAAAAATGTGATTTGGAAATCTGTTTGGAATAATTCACAAATTTTACCTCTTTTGACTGACAGTTTCTTATTGTTATAATGAAATACGTATTAAATACTACCTTATACACATGGCATAATGTACTAATTCCCTTTTATTTACATTTTCTGCGTTCCCTCAAAACAACAACCAACTCGGGGCAAAATATATTCCCTCCAAAACGATAAAATAAGTACAAAACGCTAGCTGGAACGCGCACCGATCAGACAGAAGAAAGTCTGGCAAGATGATAGCGGGAGGCTGCGACCGACCGGACCGGTTATGCTAAACCCCATTGTGGTCAGTTTTTGTAGCGACGCCCGTCCCCCGCTCGAACCCTTCACGTGCTCCGCGATCGATTTGCCAAAATTTAACTTTAATTTTATCAATTTAGAACGGAACTGATCGCACCAAAGTTTAATTTCATCAATTGAGAACAGAACTTAAAGCGACTGTAATTTGTAATACATTATGATAATGTAGATTCTTAAGAAATGCAATTTTTGGAGTTATGTTTATGATGAAATTTGTGGTTATGACCTAACGGCTAACCGATTCTTTGAATTAGTTTAAGAATATTTTAACGTAATATTTTGTTTTAATTTAAATACCAAACAATTAATACATACTATATTCTTTAGCTTAAAAGTTATAGTTTCATTCCAAAAACTTATATTAAACTTCGTTCGTAGATATTGTAAGAATTTGCCAAAGATTTATAATATTTTACACATATTATGTACTTATTGCCTACCTATATCTATTTGCTTTTTAATTCTTTCGTAAACGTTTTTTTTATAATATTATAGTTAATTTAAAGTTAACACCTTGTCGTTACAACTTTTGGTCACAGTTCTGATAAACATTAGCTGAAATTAATTTGAGCTTGAAATAATAGTATTTTCTTGTATTATAGTTCATCACAATAAACATGAAGTAGAGGATTTCAACCATTTTATCGACTACGCTAAAAGCACCTAAAAGTGATGAATATATTCAAATCGTTAAAAAAATAACTAGCCGCTTGTGCCGATTCCATCCGCGTTGACCCAGGATAACAAAATAAAACAAAGTTTAGCCACATAGGCTGCTTATTAATAATATAGTGGAAAAATGTTAATATCGATCCAGTATTATTAGAATGGGGGCCTTTTCTATAGAAAAATTAAAAAAAGGTCTTTGTGTAGATTGCAGTTAGGTTTACAACGCCATCTATTCTTATGTGAACGTACTACTATGATAAAGGAAATTAATATATAAAATTAAAATTAATACATAATGCACTCGTAGCACGTAAGTAATATAAATATTCTTTCACGATTGTAAATTTTATGTTAATGATAATTTACTAATAATTGATAATAGCATTAACAGACATGTGTAAAATACCCTTGATATTTATACCCGTGTGAGTACCCCTTAATCCATAGACAACTATATTTTCTTCAGTACCTACTCAGAATTTCAGAAATGTCAAAAATTTATCCTTCATCCCTAATTCCGTGTCAATAATGTCTTTTTGACGCGATTTGCCGATTATTTATCCGAAATTTTTGCTTTTTTTAATTATGGGAGGCTCGCAAAGTACTCGAAAATTGAGTGTAGATAACGATAATGCTATACAAGTGTCCCAAGAAGCATTAGATCGAATACAAGCTCAATTATCCGCAAAAGTAAATATTTAAGTGAATTACATAATTTAAATCAATGTCAAGTGTAATATACAAAATATAAATCATTTTCCATTATCGCACAATTAAATTTATCGATATAATTTTTGTCACATAATTGGTGAAGCATTGGGTAAAGCAAATTTGACCCTCTCGTGATCACACAAATAGAGGTTAAAATCGACGGTGATATCATAAAAAATTAAATGTTTATGAATACGGCGCTGTAAAAAAGCATATGATTGTTTATCGTGATAATCTTATCTATTATAAGTAACCAAATCATTCAATTTGCATAGACAGAAGGAAATATTTGCAAATAATCAATGTTTATTTTGTTATAACTTAATGCAATTTATTCATTAAACATTTCGAACGTTCCAGCAACCAGAGCCAGCACCCCAACCTACCCCGCAGTATGCCCCTCCACCCCCAAACTACGATTCCAGTAGGCGGCAAG